>NW_004457464.1:80354-99254 GCF_000313135.1 Acanthamoeba castellanii str. Neff
GGCGACGCCATTGCACGTGGCCGCCTTGATTTGGTTGAGGAACTCCCGCTTGAGCGGGTCCGCCACCGTCGCCAGAACGTACCCTTGCCTACAGATCAGATTGACGCACACGCATCGAGGCGCGTTCATCAGCACACCGCACACGGCATATCGCACACGCACACGCACACAATACATATCAGCTACATGGGGGGTGAAGAGCGCACTTGTTGGCTGTGTCGATGGCATCGGCGTCCAACTGGGTCCAGCCGAGAAAGTCCAGGAGCGCCTTGGCGTCGTCGCAATTGGTCATGGTCTGCTGTCGATAGACGATGGAGGCGAACGAGGCCAACGGCCAGGTGTCGGCTCCACCACCTGTGTCGCAAAGCAACGCATCAGATGAGTCGCATTGTAACGAGACTATGGGGCCGAGGTACCGTTGAGAAGCGAAGCGTAGGTGAGCCCTGGGGAGGTGTCGCTCCTTTTCGCCAGCGGGGTCTCGGGCACGCTGGCCGCTCCGTAGGCCGAGGAAAAGTCGTTGATTGCGCTCTGCACGCTCTCCAGCGAGGGCTTCACCGCCTTGTTGGCCCGGTTGAACAACGACGCGACGCCCAGGGTGCGTGTCTGCCAACCAATCACCAGCAAAGGTCAGGTCAACACACGACACACGACACACATGACACTCAGAGAACAAGGTAGCCCACCTGACGGACATTGTAGAGCGACCATATGCCAAACGAGTAGCTGGTCGCTTGCAGATGGTCGATGAAGTCGTCTTCGCTCGAAGCCCGGAGAACGTTGGTCACGGGGAACGTGACGCCGCTGCCCACTCCAACCTGGAATGTTCAGTCCACACATTCTCAAGTGATGAGAATTCCACTGCAACCAAAGTGTTAAATAGGAGCTAAAAAATAGCGTACCGCGGACCCCCACCATGGGACTGTGGCGTTGAGCCAGCGGGTGTAGGTGGTCTGCACGGACGTCACGTTCTCCAACACGACCGTGATGGGCTGCGCGGGCAGGAGCCCGGCGACTTCGCCCAGGTTGATGGCCTGGATGCGCGAATCGTTCCACACCGTGATCTCGTTGGTCAGAATCTGCGCGATGACCTCCGCACTGAGCACCAGGCTCTTTCCGGCCAGCTCGGGCATGTTGTACGCTTGAGGGAGGGAGTGGGTCGGGTCAATTTGTTGTCGACGCAGCCAAAAGCAGACCACGTGGGTCGAAGAGGGACGCTGAACCTGGGACCAGGGGGAATGCGGCGAGCGGCAGCACGGCGGCGTCGGCGACGGACTCCCGCCAACCGGAGGCGCCCGCGTCAGCAGGCAGGCCGAAGTCGACGTTTTTGTCGGTCAGCTGCTGCTGGGCGGTGGCGGCCGAGGTCTGGTAGAACTTGAGCTTGTACTGGTTGGTCGACCAGGAGGTGGCCCAGGAGTTGATCAGCGTGAGCTGCCCGCCGGTGCCGACCAGGACCGACGACGAGAACGCCTTCTTCCCGTTGCAGCGCACGCCGTTGAGCAGCACCAGGAGCTGCTTTCGCAGACTTACATCCAGCGGCGCCACCAGATTCTCCTCCGCAGCATTCGACGCTCTGTAGCGCAAGTGTGAGCACACATTCATGTGTGCGTGTGCTTGTGCGTGCGTTGTGCGCTGGTGGCTCGTGTCGTGTGTGTCGCGCCGTGTCGTGTCGTGTGGGAGCGCGAGTAAGACAGCGTACTCGTCGTTGGTGTGAATCCAGGCGACAAAGTCGAGGAGCTCGCCCACGTTGGAGCAGTCGTCGGTGGTCTGGTTCTGTCGCATGGCAAAGAAGGTGAGATAGGCCATCGGCCACGAGCCTGCCCCGGGGGCGTCGAAGATGTCGATCCCGAACCGGCCCGCCGCGTAGTCCTGCTGGTAGTCGGTCATGGCCGACTGGAGCGACGCCACGCTGAGCTCGACCAGTCGGCCGGCCTTGTTGTACATCCGGGCCAAGTTGACCGACGACGCCGTCGCATTCGTCGTCGAGGCGGTGAGGCCGCCGGCAAAGTTGAGCCAGGTCAGTGAGTTCACAGTTTTCTGCGCACACGCACACGCACGCAAACACAACACGACACGAGTCATGAGCGATTGGTCAGTGGTTATAGTGCTGACATCAGCACTTTGAGAGGGAGGGAGAGCACCTGGAGCCAGGTGATACGAGAGGCCGACGAACCGCCGACACGCACGGCGAAGCCATTGAGGGCCGGGGGCAGCAGGGCGAAGGTGCGGTTGGCCGCGGCGAATACCTCGCGGAACTCCTCGCTGAAGCTCTCGAGGGTGAGCTTGAACACCTCGGTGAAGGTCAGGACCTTGGTCGTGTCGTTGGAGTAGCCCAGGCGGATCGCGTCGGGCGGCAGCTTGTGTGCGATGTCGGGGTTGAGCTCCTGGATGGCCGTGTCGTTCCACGCCGTGATCGAGCCCGCCCATATCGAGCCCAGCACCGTCCTATTCAAGATCTGCAAGCGCACCACAGTGCCAGTGAGTGTGGTGTCCGCGTGACCCAATCTTTTTTCAGCTTTTCCGATAGCTTGCTGTTTTCACGGTTTCTCGGCAACGAATTAACTGCGGTATATAGGAGGGAGATTGGGTCCATACCAGGGTGGGATCGGTTGCGCTGAGAGAGGGCAGGTTGTAGCCTATGACGATGCCCTGCCCGGCCAGCGGAAACTGAATGAAGTCTTCGTACGACAGGCCGCGCTCCGTAGCGACAAAGTCCTTTTGTGTGATTGTCGTTTTTGGGTGGTGAGCTTTTCAGACAGGCCTGAAGCTGCGGCCGCGGCAGAACGACAGTGTACCACAGTGCCCTGTTCGTATGAACGGAGTGCGCCGTTGGTGCCGCCTCCGTCATAGCTTATCCTGCGCACGCGCACGGTGTGTTGTCAGCCGGCCGCGCACAGTCGACGGGCTATTGAGCAACATAAAAAGAACGAGGCCCATCGCGAAGAAAAGAACGAAGAAGAAGGAGGATGGGGCAAAGAAAGAAAGCGACGCACTGGACGACGTCGCGATAGAAGCGGTAGTCCTTGACCCACACGTCGTAGATGGCTCCCGACTGCGAGCTGCCCGAGCCCTTCAGCTGGACCGTGCTCTTCGAGTGCACCCAGCCTGGAAGCAACCCATCAATTAGCAGATATTCGCCCTGGAGCGGACCGAAGGAGGAGGCAGGTACCCGTCCAAAGGGCAAAGAGCACGAAGAGAGCCAGGGCACAGCGAACCGGGCTCCTCATCTTCAGCGTTGGCGTGTTGTTGTGGTTTGTGTTCTGCTTGGCCAGGAGTGCTCCGAAGTGGGTTCTCATTGCCTCGCGGAACCAGACCGAGGTTGTCAGTAGCTGATGATTGGTCACACCGGTTTACTATTTCCTGTTCGAGGTTCCCGCGTATTGGCCACCGATATATCCGACCAACCAGGATATGTTGTCCAGCTATTGATTTAGTAAAATTTATTTATAGTTTCAAATGGAGGATATAGTTTCGAATTTACCCCACGAACACAACATTTGGTCGTGTTCTGTGTCGCGGTTGCGTGTCCCTCCGTGACAGACATGGTTGTTTTTGGTGTCTGTGTCTACATCAACGTTTCATAGGCGGCGTACTCGTCGTCTTGCACATACACGGGGATCGCGTCGTAGTCCATCTTGTTGGTGGATTCCTTGTGGAACACTGCACACTCACACCAGACGTGCAGTGGAGTGTAAGCGGGGAGCAAGAGACGAAGCTTGCGGGTGGCACGCATCCGGTACGATCGTACCTTCCAGAAGGCCCTTGCCAAAATTTCGAATGACAAAACAGCTCAAGATGACCAGCACCACCCGACAGATGAGCGCAAACGTGCCTGCATGAGGCACATTGACGCAGCGCAGCGCAACACGCAAGGGAAGTCCACATTAGTGGCGTTGTATGACGAGTGTGTGTTAGAGAAGAAGGGGAGGTACCAAACACGATGACCGGCGGGACCTCATCGCTCGCAAATCGGTCTGGTTGGGTGACCGACGCAACGATGTACTTGACGATGATGTAGATCGGCTCCACTGGGGCGAACGCGAAGAAGCCCAGCATCACCCTGAAGTTCTCTCGACGAACCTGCAGGCGGCGATCACCCTCCAATGAGACAAAGATCATCACTTCGCCACGGATCGCGTGCATGCATAGGCGCGTACGCCGTAGACGGTGGTGATGACGGCCCATATGATGCTCGCAACCACCAACGCTACGTCGACGATGATGTTGGCTCCTCGGAGAAGGAACTGGAAAGGGAAAGGCGCGGGTGAGCGGGCTCGAAGAAGAAGAAAAACGCTGCGTTGGGTCCAACGAGAGGCGACTGGCGGAGATGATAGTAGGTACCATGCCCAGCATCAGGACACCAACAAGCGTCAGGAAGATGTCCATCTTGAGAAGTGACACGAATGTTTGGTAGACTTTGTACGCATCTGATGTTTGAATTGCGGGAATGTCAGTGGTCGAGCGGGCCGTGAAGATCCGACTGCGTGTGCGCACACGCACGACACACGACACGCACACTCACACGACATTCGACACTCATATACGCACACGCACGCACACCAGAGAGCGAGTGAGTCAGGCCCTACGTACTAACAAGCTTCTTGTCGGAGCCTATTCGCTTGAAGACCCGCCTGCAGGTTATGATCGTGAGAGGGAAGAAAAGAAGCAGCAGAGCAGCGCAGCCAAAAAAGGAGTGAGAACGGTGTACCATCCAAAGGAGTTGTAGACCAGGATGGCCAGCACAATATTGGCCAGGGCGAACAGGATGATGAAGGACAACCTGCAGACACATTCAGAGCAACGCATGAGTGCGTGCAGTGTAGGTGGGGTGTAGTGCGCGCCCGCGGGCATTATGCGACGTGTTGGCGCGTGAAGAGATCTGCGAGCAGGAGCGAAGGAGATGAGGGTGATGAGGCTGAGAAGAAGAAGTACCGAATGTAGAACACAGGGTGCCGGTCCTCGATGAGAAAGCCAGCAAACGCAAAGAGAAGCAAAAGAATAGAGCCGCCCACGAAGGAGAAGAGCTCGAGCGTGTTCTCGAAGAGGATGCCGTCCACGCCAAAGTAGCCTGGGATAAGGTGAACGGAAACACCGTCAACTCGAGCTGCGTGCTGCCAACCTTGCAGGGGTGCGAGTACCAATAAAGAGGCTCATGATTATGAACAGGAAACCGCGCTTCATGGTGTCTTCGTTGCCATTTGCCATGCGCTCAATGGAGAAGCAGATGATTATCAAAACTTGGATAACAATCAAGAGCAGGTAGAGTTGGGAGCGACGCCGCAACTGGACCTAAGATTGGGAACAAAAACCAGATTAATCGAGTTTTAATGAGATGATGGGAGGAAGGATGAATCTTGGAGGCGCGCGGAGATCATCTTACCCCGCCCAAGCTGGACAGGAAGAGGTACGACATCTTGCTGATTTGGTGTTTTGGATCAAGGTTTCTGTTTTTCCTATTTTTTTTCAACCCAAAAATGCAAAGAATGTAACTCCATGGTGTGTGGCCACAAAAATCACAACAGCTGACCAAATCATACTAATGTGACATACTCTCCACCCTCAAGAGTTGTGTGACCCAACTACTAACCTGGTGTACAAGCTGAATGTATGAGGAAGTTCAGTGTCTGTTCTGTGTGCCCAAAAGTTGGAAATTTCCCTCTCCCACAGTGTGCCCTGAAGAATGTAAAAGACAGCCACACCAAACAGAAACAGCTAACAGGTGAGGCCCCATGTCATTCACAACAGCTGTTTGCACCCCATGCAAGAAAAAGAATAAAGATGTATTTGTATTGCCCAACCCTGTATGGGTGGACAAACACAATCCATGGGTGGCAGCTCATCCTTGCCTCAACCTCAACTCATACCCAACAGCAACAGGGCCTTATGCAAACTTCCTCTATCTGCTGGGAAGCCACTCTGCAGCCACAGGGGGACTTAGCCCTGTGTTCATTGGCTTTCCTTGTGCTTGTCTACAAAATGTCCCACAAGAAATAAAAATTATGTGGCCGTTGGTGGCCGTTGGAGAAAGTGAAGCAAATCAGTATTGATCCAAGTTACAGCACCCAACACTACGCAGCAGATGTCTTCGCGAAAGAAGGCCAGCAAGAAGGCCGCAGAGAGCGACAGTGAGGGCCGACCCTCGCGGACGAAGAGGGCTCCCTCCAGGCTTGACCCCAGCAGCGATGCGGGCGAGCTGTCGGGCGGTGAGACGCCGAGGCGTGGAGGGAGCAGGAGGAGAAGCGTGAGCGTCGAGCGCAAGAAGAGGAGGGGGCCGGGCAGGCCCAGGAAGACGGAATCTGCACGCTCGAAATCGCCAGCGAAGAAGAGGGTGACAGCTCACAAGCGCCGACGATCAGTCGATTTGGAGAGGGAGTACGAAGTCGAGCAGTTACTTGATCTGCAGCTCCTCGTAAAGTGGAAGGGCTATGCCAAGAGCAGCGCGACGTGGGAGCCGCTAAAGAATCTGCAGACGTGCGACGAGATGGTGGTGGACTACCTGGAGAAGGTGAAGCAAAAGCTGCTCGCCCAGATGGAGAGCAAGAGCTCGGAGGAAGAGACGAAGGAGGGAGAGGGCGAGAAGGAGAAGGAGGGGGAAGGCGTGGAGACTCCCAAGAGGAAGAGGGGCAGGCCACCGAAGAAGGCCAAGGTGACTGAGAAGGCAAGTGAAGAAGAGGTGGAAGACGAGAAGGAAGCGGACGAGTAAGAGCCAGGAAGAGATTGAGTGTGTCTGGGCGACAAGAAATAACCTCCACGCCGATGGGGGACGACATGTATGCGAGATTTGTTTATAAATTAAATTAAGCCACGACTCGCGGCTCGGTCTTGATCACGCAGTCACCTCCGTGCTTCTTGATTTCGGTTTGGATGGCCTCGACGGCCTTCTTGAGGAGGGCAACGCCGCGCTCGTGATCGGTGGACGAAGTGAGGAGGATGTACTCGGGAGACGTGACGAGCTGGATGCGGACGGGCGAATCGGGGGTGCTGCACTGCTGGCCGGCGCGGAGGGCAGGCTTGATGGCGTCGATGCCCTCGTAGGAGAAGCACGTCACCTGGATGTCGGCCTGGATCTTGACGGGCTGGCTGCCCAGGCGATGCTGAATCGTCTTGAGGATGTTGTCCTTGATCTCGGCAGGAGCGTCGAGGCCCTCGAAGATGTCTTCGCCGGCGGCGGCCTTCTTGAATGCGTCGTAGGCATGGTTGTACGTCTCGTACAGAGGCCACCCGATGCGCTTGTACAGGTCCTCGAGAGTGAGGATGTTGTCGCCCGTCTGCAGCTCGGCGACGTGGGCCATGATGCTGTGTACGGTCTTCGACTTCTGGTACCGCTGAGTGCACTCGACGATGTCCTCCTCCTTGAGCAGCTTCTTCGAGAGATCGATGTAGCCCTTCTCCTTGTCCACCCTCAGCACTTGCAGCACCTCCTTCTTGCCCACTCGGATGTGCTTGTTGATCGAGCGCATGCGCCTCCTCGACAGCTCGGAGAGCAGAATGATGCCCTCCTTGTCGTTGTATTCGAGCAGCGATACGAAGGCGCCGATTTCGTTGATGCGATTGACGCGCACCATCACGAGATCGTCCAGCTCGGGGTACTCGGCCTCGTACATCCGGCACTTGCCGACCTTCTTCGCCACATCGGAGAGGGGAGCCACGGGGGCCTCTACGCCACCGGCCTGAGCATCAATCGCGCCTTCCATCTTCAGTTCTGATTCTCGAGCGGAGAGAAAACTGAAAATCTCTCGCTCTGCCAAAAATTACAGTTGGCCTGTCAGGAAAACATGAAGAAACGAAATAGGAACGCTTGTCTGGAAATTTCCAGACCTACGTCATGCGCCTCCTTAGCATGGATGACGTCAGCAGCCCTGTTGGGCGTTCAGGTGCGCCAGCAAGGGTGGTGTTGGCGTGCGTGGGCGCAGGCTGGCATTTCGAGGGTGTGATTCGCCAATTAGCCGACAAGAACAAACCCGCGTAGCGTAATCATCACATAATGGACTCCCGCTACTCCTTCTCGCTCACCACCTTCAGCCCTTCTGGCAAGCTAGTGCAGATCGAATACGCGCTCAACGCCGTGAACGCTGGTGCCACCGCTCTTGGTATCAAAGGTATAATGCCGCACTGCACTTCAGCTCAATCTCCATCTTATCGGTCTACCCACCTCTACAATACTGTTGCACCTGTTGGATCGAGTGCAAGGCATTAATTGATGATCTATCCACCCCCCCCCAAAGCCAAGGATGGCGTGGTGATGGCCACCGAGAAGAAGCTGCCTCCTCTCATGGATGACACTTCGATCCAGAAGATTAGCCTCCTCACGGACAACATCGGCGTCGTCTACGCTGGAATGGGACCTGATTCGCGTGTGCTCGTGCGCAAGGGACGCAAGATTGCCCAGCAGTACTTCAGGACCTATCACGCTCCCATCCCTGTGAATCAGCTCGTGCGAGAGCTCGCTGCTATCATGCAGGAGTTCACTCAATCTGGGTATGTTCCCCGTCTGTGCTCCTCATCTGCGATATTCGAGCGTGTAGCGCATACGCGTGCCATGCCTTCGAGTCGTGCACGTGGTCGCTCACTTTGTTCTCTTGCTGCCATGCAGTGGTGTGCGACCCTTCGGTGTCTCCCTCCTTATCGCCGGCTATGACGAAGTTGCTGGTGCTCAGCTGTACCAGGTGGATCCTTCGGGTTCGTATTGGGCGTGGAAGGCCTCGGCCATCGGCAAGGGCATGGTTAACGCCAGGACCTTTTTGGAGAAGCGGTATGCGTCCCGTTGTGCGTGCATGCGTGTGGTGTGTCACAGTGGGGGTTCTTGTTGCGTCGATGCTCATCTATGTGGTCTTGCGCATCAACAGCTACAAGGAAGATGTGGGTCTCGAAGATGCCGTCCACACGGCCATTCTGACGCTCAAGGAGGGATTCGAGGGTGAGATGACGGAGAACAACATCGAGCTGAGCGTGGTGCAGGTGATCGAAGGCAAGCCCGTCTTCAGAGTGCTCACGCCCGCCGAAGTCAAGGACTACCTCGGCGAAGTACAGTAAACACACACACACAACGACCATGCTCCCTCTTCTTCATCTCTTCTTCGCCTCCTTCTCCTTCTCCTTCTCCTTTCATGATCGATCATGCTGTCATGGTGTTCTACCCTTGTGAATAAGGAACAAGCCATTCCCACCACAACTATCCATGTTCTTCTTCATCGTCTTCTCTCAGTCTGAGAACCTTCTTCCTGTTTGAAAAGATGAGAACTTTTCGCGCACGACACGCAACCAACAGCCGCACACAACACACGACCAAAGCCAAAAAGGAAAGATGGAGCGACTTGGCGAGGCAGCTGCGCCACGACGAGGAGTGGTGTTGGAGGTGAAGGACATCTCTGCGCCGAAGGATGAGAAGGAGGATGAAGAGGAGGAGGAGGTGGACACGGTGGTGGAGGAGCTCAGAGGGCTGTCGCACCTCCGCATCAAGCCGCGGGTGGTCATCTCCGACGCCAAGCACAAGAAGACCACCGGTAGCCCGGCGGAAGTGGCGACCGTCGCGCCCGCAGCCGCCAGCAGCGGCATCATCGAACGTGGCCGTCTCTGCTCAGTGTACGCGACGCACTCTTAATCTCAATCTTATCAATTATCAATTTAATTTAATTAATTCTGATTATTATTTTAATTAATAATTAGGATTGTTTGATAAAGGTATACACACATTTTATTTATTTCAAATTTATTTGGTCTGCAGATGTGCCACCAAGTTCGGGCGCTACACGTGCCCGCGATGCAATGCCGCATCTTGCTCGCTTCCCTGCTACAAGGTATCTGCCCACCACAGTTGGGCTGGCGTTGATGTGCCACGCCGAGACGAGGTTGTGCTGATGCTCATGGTCGATCCCATCCTCCTCTCGGCGCGTCGCAGGCTCACAGCACCAAGTGCACGGAGGCCTTCTACAAGGACAGCGTTGAAGAGGAGCTCCGATCGCAGCGAGCCGACGAAGAGAGCCAAAAGCGCATGCTGCAGCTCCTCAAGCACATGAAGGACCAGGAGGACGAGGTCAACACACACCACACACACCACACACACACACACCACCACCACACACACCACACACCACACACAAAGGCAGCACTCCCCTTCCTTCAGCGTTGCCGCTTCTTCTCACATCTCGTGCTCTGTTTACAGGAGGAAGAAGACGAACACGAAGAAGAGGCCTACTACCGACTTGCACAGCTCAGCACAGGTACGCGCGTGTCGTGTGTGTTGTGTGTCGTGTGTTGTGTGTTGTGTGTGTCAATCGCTGGTCTCGATATTCACCGCATGTTTCCGCACACAGAGGAGAATCTGTCGCTGGAGCACCTGACGCCCGAGCAAAGGGAGGACTTCAAGCGGTCGCTGGTCGACGGCCGCATCAGCGACATGATCACCCCCTGGCAGCCGTGGTGGCTCCAACCCGCATCAGGTACCCACCTACCAGGCCTACTCCCCATTTTTATTTTCTTTCTTTTCGGCCTTCGGCCCGCAGCTTACCGAGGCATGTCGCCCAAAGGTCTGATCGTGCCGGTGGAAACGAAGAGAGAAGACGAAAACGAAAACGAAAGCGAAAGCGAAGACGAAGACGAAGTGGAGGTGGAAGAACGGAAACCGCCATCTGTCCTGCCCGACATACCGCCGCTCTCCACACTACTCAGCAAAGAACCGTCGCCGCTGCTGGCGTTCAACCTTCTCGACATTCTGTACGGCCGCACATACGCGCACACCAAACGAGGGCGGTAACTCACCTTCCGCTCTTCCACTCCTCTGCAGGTTCTCCTATGCGTACGTCATGCGGTACTTTAACGGCGAACCCGATAGCGAGGCCAGCGATGCCGCCTCTTTCCTCGTCGAGATATCGGCCGTCCTCCAGGTTCTGTCTCGCTTGCCCTCCTTCGTCTTCTTTACCACACGCACACACACGCACACACACGCACACGCACACGCACAACACACCGCACGCACGCACACGCACGCACACGCACGCACACCACCTACTGACCGGTCGTCCTGCAGTCGAATGCCGTCCACGAGTCTCCCGACGCCGCCTTCGATGCCTGCCTAGCCAACATTCTCAAGGTGCGGCACAGCACGCCACGCACCGCCCAGACCCCGCGTTAGGCCCACTGCTCACTTTCTTTCGTTCGTTCAGCCTTCGGTGTCGGGGTCGTCCGACTTTGGGCTGGCCGTGGTGGACGACGTCCGACAGATCATCGCACAGAAGCACTTCACGCTGATGGCCCTCTCCGACCTCTACGCGCTGCTGGGCCGTGCGGCCGCCGACCAAATCGCGGCCGCGACGAAAGAGGTCAAGCGGCTGCGGGCCAAGCTGGCGGCGCTGCAGAAGAAAGTGTACTTCTTCGTGGCATGGGCCAACGCCCAGGACGAGCCGCTGTTCCGCGCCACTGCTGCGCTGGTCGAGGCCTACCTCCGCGAGCAGCGCGCCAAGCGACCCGACACCACGACCGCGCCCAGTAGCAGTACCGGTAGCTTGCGACTCCCAACTAAGCTCAGCTGATTCTCAACCGTTTTAATGCAGTTGTGAGCGCATTCCATTGCTTTTCTTCGTTCCCCTCCCTTGTTGCTGTTGTGGTGGTGGCGGCTTGGCGTGGTGGTGGGCGGGGGTGGTGGTGGCGGGTGGCGGGGGCATGCCGTGGGCGATGAGTAGTTCCTGCACGTGCGGCGTGAGGTTCCACTTCCGCTCCCTGGGCGCCGACCCCTTCTTCACCGCGGCCTGGCACCACCGCACACACGACACACGACACACGGACGTCAGAAGTGTGTGTGTGTGTGTCGTGCGTGTCGTGAGTGTCGTGTGCGCACTGGTAACTCGGCGCCGTAGGCGAACAGCCGGCCGAGCACGTCCCGAATGAACCGGGTCCGGTTGTTGTAGCGGCAATTGCCTTCGAGCAGCGCGTCGAGCAGGGCGCCCCAGAGCGGGCCGCGCACCATGTCGGGCTGCCTGGCCAGCAGCAGCTTCACCACCTCCAGCTTCCGCTCGTACGACGTGTAGCGCGATTCGCCCACCAGCTCCGTCAGATACCCCGCCTGCCCGCAGAGTGAGTTCTTTCGTGTGCCGTGTGTGTGGCGTGTGTAGCGTGCGTCGTGTGTCGTGGCGTGTGTCGTGGCGTGTGTTGTGTGTCGTGTGTGGCGTGTGTGTAAAGTACTCTAATAACGGCGCCGTGGTCGAGGAGGCATGAGAGGAGGGTGGGCGACAGGTCGCGGCGGTGGAGGACCTTCTCGACGCACGCGGTCCAGAGCCCTTGCGGGTCGATCGTCTGCGGATTGCTGCCACGCGCGCCGTGTGCGACCAGCAGACACGCGGCCTCGTCGGCCAGGCGCGACCTGGAGCCACACACCGTCTCCAGCAAGTCCGGTTCGTCCACGTCGGCGCCGTAGTCAAGAAGCAACATCACCAGCGCGATCTTGTTAGGACTTTGTGACTGCGCACACGCACACGCACACGCACACGCACACGCACACGCACACGCACACGCACGCGCACGCGCACGCGCACACGCACACGCACACGCACACGCACACGCACACGGTGTGTAAACATCATAGAAAGAGGGGCGGGGGTTGATGGGGGGCGAACACTGCGGCAGGCGACGTCGAGTGGGCTGGACGAGCAGCCCTCGTCGAGGTCGGGCGGCACGCCCAGGTCGAGCAGCGTTCGGGCCATCTCGACGTCCCCACAGCGCAGGGCCAGCATCAAGGGCGACCACCCGTCCAGCGCCGAGGGCCTGCGCAGGTCGGCCGGGCTCAGCAGCGGCAGCAGGGCATGGAAGGCGCTCGTCCAACCGTAGACGCACGCCCTCTCGAACGCTGCGACATCAAAATCATCAAAATCACCAACTGTGTGTTGTGTGTGTGTGTGTGTGTCGTGTGTGTGTTTCCCAGTCCGCCGCACGCGACGTGTGTGGCTTCGGCGTACCGGTGCGCCCCTTGTGGGGCGAGGCCACCACTTCGCGTCTTCGGTTGTCGTCTGCGCATTGCCCGAGGAGGTACAACACCAGCTCCCCTTGATTGCCCTCACCTGCCGCATGCGTGCATGTGTGTCGTATGTGTCGTGTGTGTGTGTCGTGAGTGTCGTTGGTCACATGCGCGTGCGGCGCGCTGCGAGGGAGGACGCACAGGCAGCGTGGAAGGCGGCCTCCATGCTCCCGCCGCTACGGCTGAACGCTTGCTCCAGCGCGCCGCCCACCGATGGCTCGGACCACATCATCAGCTCCTCGCGCCGCGCCATGGCCCGAAACAGCGCCTCGCCCGCGCCCGCGCGCGCCGCCTTGAGCACCACGCACCATTCGACCTCGATGCCGAGCTCGACCACCAGCTCGATCGTGCGTGGGTCGCGGCCCTTCAGCACCGCCAGCATCAGCGGCAGCGTGCGACGCTCGCCGGGCTCGGCCCAGCCACCGGCCAGCAGCCGGGTCACGACCCCACGATCGGGCGAGGGTGGGGCCACGAGTCGGCGCAGCGCGGCGTGGTGGCCGCAGGCGAGGATCCACTCCAGCAGGCGTCGGCGTCGGGCGCGGCCGGCGAGCCGGCGCCGGGTGCGGAGACAGGAGAGGCACCAGGTGCGCCACGAGGCCTCGGGTTTGGGCTGGAGCTTCGTCAAGGCCTTCATCTCCGCCGGCATAGGTCCGCCAAAGTGTTGCTCGTACCACTTGGTTGACAGGTGGCATCAGCCGCACATCTCACATCCGACACACAACGACACGCACGGCACACGCGACGACACGACACGCACGGCACGACCAAGAGGGTGGATGGGGTACGGTGCGCCAGAGGGCGGTGCCGTGGGGGGAGCCGGGGCCAGTGATGGCGCGCCACTGGCGGCAGGCGGCCTCGGCGCGCAGGAGCGACTCTGGACCAAGCCAGCGGAACACCTCCAGCACCACCTCCACGGGCAGGCGCAACACCGAATGCTCCTCCGCGTGCTCGGCGAGCTCCATTTTCTCTTCAAATAAACTAAAGTTGTCTCTTTCTGTGCTGGTGCTCTTTTGTCTGAAATTGTCTGTACGCAGAGGAAAAATCCCAAAAGACAAACCAGTCCGACATAAAAGGAGGGCCCAGCAAAAGTGGGACAGACCCACTTCGGCGCAAAAGGGTGGTGGTTGCGTTATGGGCTTTTGGGGGTTTTTAGTTTTTCATTGTTTTTGGTCTTTTTGGGAGGGTTTCTGATTTTTTTTTGTTTTTCGACCATTTTCTGATTTTTTTGTGGCTTTTTGTGTTTTGTTTTGTTTCAGTTCGATGAAACCCGTCAACAGTAGCACCAACCCCACTCATCGCTGCTGCTCTCCACCTCTTTTCTTCCAAGGTCTGGTGCATCACCGCCCACATTGTGGGCACCCTCCAGAATGCCACCAGAATAATTTGCAACCCTGTTCAGTGAACAAAGCACCGTTCGTCTGCGTTGTCACGTTTCGTGGCGCCGCCAGGCGCAGTTTTCGGCCAGTTTCACGATTCAGGAAATGGGGACAATGGTGGAACTGGCCGAAAAGGCAGTGCAAGTCGTGGCCAAAACGGGAATCGCTCCGACCAAGCAATAACAGAAAGGACCGAAGCAGCTTCCCCCGAACCGCGTTTTAGAGGTCCCACACGGGTGTCTCTAGCTCCCGGGTGCATAGCAACGAAGCCGTCCTAGCGCACGATGTATATATTAGGTAGAGGAATAGTCCCCTTGGCAACAACAAGCCGTCCTAGCTCAGTCGGTAGAGCGCAAGACTCTTAATCTTGTGGTCGTGGGTTCGAGCCCCACGGTCGGCTATCTCCTTTTTCTTCTTTGCTCTTCGCCTGTTGTGTCCCACTGCAGCACAGCTGGCCAGTTTTTTAGCACTTCCTGACACCTCATGGCGCTATCTTTACAGGTCAAGCAGCACCAGCAAGCTACGAAAGCCGCCACTTCGGCCAGGTTAGGAGAGCAGAATCGCTTGATGGCGGCTGTGCAAGGACGGAGGATCCAAGTCTCCATCAATGTCGCGCGTCCGCTGTTCGACAAGCTCATCGCAACGGAGCCGCCCTACTAAGGTAAGTGCGCTCTTCCTTCTTGAACCCAGCTCAACGCAGTACTCACACTGTTAATGGACGAACGAACGTTCGATCAGGGCGGGCGTCAAGGCCGACGAGGCTGCACAGCGTCGAGGGACATCAGAAAAAACGCTCAACACAGGCCGCAACCAGTTTTGGCAGGAGTGGTTGTATTTGAAGCTGCCTAATGATCTATCTACTATGTACAAGAGAGTCTCTCCTTTCAAAAGCACTTGCGATGAACAATCGAGGGACCAGACTCATCGTACTCCTCTCGGGAGATCCACATCTCCTGGAAGGCGGAGAGCGAGGCCAGGATCGAGCCACCAATCCACGCAGAGTACTTGCGCTCGGGTGGGGCGATGACCTTGATAGTGGCCGTTTCCGGCGCCAGGGCCGAGAGCTCCTTGTGCATGCGCTCGGCGAGGCCGGAGAACAGCGTGGTGCCGCCCGACAGGACCACGTTGCCGTAGAACACCTTCCTGATGTCGACATCGCACTTCATGATCGCGTTGTAGGTGGCCTCGTGGATGCCGGCCGACTCCAAGCCCAGGAACGAGGGCTGGAACAGGTCTTCGGGCGCGCGGAATCGCTCGTTGCCGATGGTGATGACCCGGCCGTCGGGCAGCTGGTACGGCTTCGAAACGTTGGGGAGCATCATCTCCTGCTCGAAGTCGAGGGCGACATAGCAGAGCTTCTCTTTGATGTCGCGCACAATCTCGCGCTCGGCAGCGGCAGCGGTTGCGGTGATCGCAGCCGAGCCCCTCTCGGCAAGGAGCTGGGCGAGGTGGTCGGTCAGATCGCGCCCAGCGAGGTCGAGGCGGTGGATGGCGTGGGGCAGCGCGTAGCCCTCGAAGACAGGCACTACGTGGGTGACACCCGCACCGGACTCAAGCACGATGCCGGTGCCACGGCCCGAGGCGTAGAGTGAGAGCACGGCCTGCACGGCGACGTACATGGCCGGGACCGCGAAGGTCTCGAACATGATCTGCGTCATCTTCTCCCGGTTGGCTTTGGGACCAGGCGGGGCCTCTGTCTGGTGGAAAAACCCACAATAATTTTATTAAATATAATATAAATTTTATTAATAAATTAATACTAAAAATAAAGTAGAAGCAGATTAGGTTAAAAAAATGAATTATAATAAAATAGCAAGCAGCTGCGCACCAGAAGCACGGGGTGCTCTTCAGGGGCAACGCGGAGCTCATTGTAAAAGGCGTGGTGCCAGAGCCTCTCCATGTCGTCCCAGTTGGTGATGATACCATGCTCGACGGGGTACCTGAGCGTCAGTGTATCGCCCTTGGCCTGCGCCTCCTCGCCGACGTACGCGTCCTTCTGGCCCATGCCAACCATCACACCAGTGCGGCGCGGGCGACCGACGATCGAGGGGAACACGGCGCTGGGGGCTTCCTCGCCGGCCATGCCAGCCTTGCACGTGTCTGAGCCGTTGTCGATGACCACCGCGTCTGCCATCTTGATGCCGTGTTGTTGGCCTCTAGAGGTGGAAACGTCAATTACTAACCAACATGTTTTGAAAGATAAGCTCTGTTTTCTTTTCAAGCACCACGCTGCCCCAAGACGATGAAGCGCTGGTTGGTGCGGAAGTAGTCGCCAGCGGCGTCTGAGGAGCTCGAGCAGGTCCTCGGCGGCTGCCCGCTCGAGAATGCCCTTGCTGATGGTCATCTCCATGAGCGCCTTGGCCTTCACGAAGCCCGGGTCCATGTCCTCCGAGTCGCCTTGCATGTGCGAGCCGGCGTCGATCTTGATCGCCCAGGGCGCGCATCTTGGCGTACATGGCGTTGAGGCCGAGGCTGCGGTTAAGTTGCACCAGTTCATTCTCCACCTTCTCCAGGCCTTGCACCAGTACCGGGTCTACATATGTTCCACCCCGGGGTAGTGGTGATTGTGTGTAGTGTGCGTGGTACGTGTGCGCGTGTGCGGTGGTGCGTACCGGAGGAATAGACGCGTGTGCGCGTGTCCATGTCAGCTTGGCAAATGACGAGCCGCCCTCCGGGCTTTAGTACGCCGTGGAGCTCGACCAGGGCCTTCTCCACGTCAGGTGCTGCATGACTAGGGTCAAGTAGGCGCCGTCGAACGACTGATCGGGGAACTGCATCGCCGTCACGTTCCCCTCCTCGACCGACAGCTTCTCCTTGTCGCTCCCTACCGCGTCCTAAAAAGGAAAGAGTTGTGTGTCGTGTGTTGTGTGTCGTGTGTCGAACCTGGAAGCCGGGTTGAAGTCGAGGCCCACCACCTCTCCCTCGACGCCGGGGTGCTGTACAGGGTGCCACCGGTGGAGGAGCGAAGGAGTTCGTCGGGGAGGAGCCACTCCAATACGCGCCGCTTGCCCTCCACCAGGACCGGCGCCTCGTTGATACGCTGAAGAAGAAGCAGAAGGACATGACACAATTAAGAATCTGCTTGTGCGGAATATAACGCTACCTTGAGGTGTGCAGCAAGGTCGATGGGGGCGCTGTTGCCCTTCCACACATCAGAAGGGCGCTCAGTCTCGTTTTGTTGTGCGCTCGCCATGTTGTTGGTTTGCTTTTGCTTCACGGCCCAGCAAAGAACCAACGTTGCGGCCACATCGTCCATGGCGAAAAAGAATGAAAGAAAACGCAGCCCTCTTCGCAGCAGTTGCGTACAAGAGCCGACGTCGATCATCACCTTGACGAACTTCGCCTGTGCATTTTATGGAAGGAGGTCTGGGCCTACGATACCAACTCAAACTTCTCTGCGAGAGTCTCCGGAGGACCCTGATGGTGGCGCACACACGAAGTCGTCAGACATCATGACGGGAACCACAACGTCTAAAATAGAGTGGTGGGGTGGGGCGAGGTCTCACCTGGGGAGGCATGCCGGGCCAGATGACGTGGCACACGTCACCGCCGGGGCCGAAGGGGAGGGATCGGTCCTCGAGGTTGTGGTGGACGTGGAAGAGATCGGGCCGGCGGTAGTAGGCCATGGTGAGGAGCGTCTCCTCTGTGCCCAAACAGCCTGTTGTGAACCGACACAGAAGAAATAGAAATAGATGAGGCCGGCCCTTGGAGCCGGAGCAACACAACACCTCGCCCAAGCCCAAGGAGATGGCTGGTAGTACCAAGGTCGAGCGTCTTGTTCAAGATGTACTCGTAGAGGGCGGACACCTTCTCGAGGGACTTCCTTTGTCCACCCATCGTCCAGCCTGTGTGTCGTGTGTATGTCGTGTGTGTGTGTGTGTGTGTGTGGACGTAAGTGTGAATGGCAGATCACAGCAAAACCAACAGCTAACTTGTTGAACGCAAACGGCAGTGCTGTACCCTTGGTGATGAAGCAGGGCGGTTGGTCAAAGGTGAGCTTCTGCATGGCCTCGCGGTAGCAGCCGTGGAGCTCGTGGCTCATCGCGTAGGGCGTAACCGCCATGAAGAATCGGTCCAAGTAGTGCCTGTAACAAATACCACTCCATTAGGCTAACGTCGCTATCTAGTAGTCACAAGCACGCACACGCACGCACACGCACACGCACACGCACACGGCGTGGTACGCACTTGACTTTGGTCTTGAAGTCGGGAATGGACATGCCATAGTCGGGGTTGATGCGGGGCGTGCAGATGCCGCCCGAGTCGAGCCACACGAAGTACTTGGTCTTGAACGGGTTGAGCACAGAGAGATCGCGCAGCCACAGAAGCTTGTGCATGACGATGGGATTGTAGAGGTCGCTGTAGCCCTGGGGCACGTTGGCGAGCCACGGCGTGGCGGGAATCCACCACGGCGAGTTGCGGATGATCTCGATGCTCTCGTAGTGCTTCCAGGTGCGCAGATCTTCGATCTCGATGAATCGCACGTCGACGCTGTCGTAGAGATGATCCTTGATATAATCG
>NW_004457464.1:99294-102055 GCF_000313135.1 Acanthamoeba castellanii str. Neff
TGTAGCGTCGCAGAATGCCCTTCAGCTGCTCGAGGTAGTCCTTCTCGAATGTGTAGTTCTCGATTCCCATGTGGGCCGTTCGATTCATGTTGATGATGGCGAAGAGGAACGTGACTTCGTCCGAGAGTTCCTCTTCCTGTTCCTCTTCCTCGTCGTCTCGCACATCGATATCGCTGTAATCCTCATCGATCGTGGCAGGGTTGCCCTCTACCGAATTGAGCAGTTCTGCTGGCGTGGCGGGGATAGTGGGTCGATGGAATGTGGTTGTGACGTGGTACACGATGAAGAGCATGAACAAGATGAACAGCGCCACGCAGAAATTCTTCCCGCCGCCATTCATGTTGATTATGATATCCTTCTACTTCTACTTCGTTCGCCTCGTTGCGCCTTTTTCTTGTTCGTCTAGATGCTACTCAAGCGATGGCCAGTTTCAATTCGAGTAGAGCGAACGATGCGATCAGGCGAGGTGACAAGAAAAGCGCCTGGAAAAAGTCCAAGAAATTGCGCGAGAAACCACGCCTGTGAGTGAGCGCCACGACTTAGCCATTCATGAAGGCGTCTGCGTCCATCAACCCAGCAGGGACGAGGACTAACCTAGGTTTACAAGGGCGCAACGTGTGGTCTATTGTGATGTAAAGTGCGGAGGTGTCCCACTATCTTCTCTTCTTCTTGTGGTTCACCGTCTCCCACCCATCTGCGTCCACCTTGCTTTCCGGGGCGGAGGCCTCCGTCATCTCCACCTCCTGCGTGGGCGTGGGCGTCGTACCTGCGCGGCGGCTCGAGTGATTAGACGAGCAGACTGCTACATGACCAAACAGCACACGCGCCAGTGACATTCCAATGAGCATGGGAAGCGAACGCATACCTGCTGCCGAGGAGGAAGAAGTTGAAGAGGAAGACCGCTCTCGACGCGGCCTCTCCGTCTTGGCGATCTTGGCCTGCTTGGCCATCCAGTCCTTCTCCAGCTTCTCAAAGGGCGCGATGTTGGCGTCCTTGTAGATCGAGTCGTACAGGTCGATGAGAATGTCGGACACCTGCGCAACACACGCACCAACCGCACACGCACACGCACACGCACGCGCACGCGCACACGCACACACGACAGTCAAGCCATAGCGTGGTAAGCGAGAGCGAACGATGGGAAGAGCACGCGAGCGTGGGCGCACCTCCTCGACGGATCCGTCTTCGGCCTCCACCCTCAGCTTGTCACCGAGGAATTCGTAGAGGAAGTCCTCCACCTCGTCCAGGTCCGCCACCTTCTTGCGCTTGCTGCTGAACATGTCCAAGAGGTGCATTCCACAACACCACAACGACATTGAACTTTTTGTCAACTGCGCCACAAGAGACTCGCGACGTGCTCTAGATGCTGTGCAAGGATGCAAATTTCCAAAATCTCTCTTGAGATTTGTGATCGCAAGAAGATGATGTTGCTAGAGCAGAGTGTAAAAGGATCGAAGATGTGAAGGAAGAGAGACGTATCTCAAATTCTAGTGTTTGGACCTTCTGTGGGGTGTTCTTTCCGCCGAATCCGTGGGCCAGCGCGAGCTCGATGATGGTCCACAGGTCGATTGCGTAGTGCACGCCCTTCACGAAGAGGCTCCAGTTCGTCTCGCCCTCGCGCAGGGGAGGCGGGAGAGGCTCCGCTGGCGCCGCCGGCGCTGCCGTCGCGATCGGGGCCGCAGAAGTCGGGGCGGGAGCCGCGGTGGCCGCCGCTGCCGATGCCCACGACATAGGTGCCGGTCCCTTCGGTTGCGACACTCCCTCAGGCTGTTCCATCTTGCACGCTCAGAGATGAAGAAAACGAAAGTGATTAGATCGAGATTTTTCAAATTTGTTTTTCTTTCCCTTTTCCATTTCGTTTTGGTGGTGCAATAAGATGAAGATGGCGGTGGGGAGCTCGATGTGGCCAAGACCGGAGAGGTGCGGCGTGCTGGTGTGCACGATTGTGATGGCCTTCATTTTTGTGGCATCGCTGCCGGTCGATGCACTTGCATCCAAGGCCTCCCTCGCAGCAAGCGTGCGTTTCGATCCTTCCTCGGGTCTCTACCACGCGGCACCAGCAGGCACCGACGCGTCCCCCGCCACCGGCTACTTCGTGCCAGGTTCCTCCTCCCCTCCACCCATCTTCTTCACACTTTCGTTTTTGTAACTGCACGCACACATCTACTAGGCCTGAACAAGACGGGCTGGGATGTGCTGCATGTGGTGGGCTCGCCCAACTACACGCCCGACCAGCAGATGTTTGCCGCCGGCTACGTGGGTGCGAACAACGCACTCCCATGAACCCAGTTGACAGCATCACTCTGACCACTGGGGCTCTCAAACTCATCAACTGACCTACCGGTTGGTGTGCGTTGAACCGCACGCAGAGGGTTTCCTGACGGCGAAGCAGATCTCGGACTGGTACACGAACTACGATGCCAACCTGTTCCACACCAAGCCCGTCTCGGATGGCCTGCGCAACTACCTCACCCAACAGCTCTCGTGGGCTCGTGCCATGAGGTGCGACTGACTTTCTTCCCCGACGCTGCGCGCGCTCCCGGTCAGAACGCCTGACTCACTTATGGGCTTATTGGGCTGCATGTATGGCATACACATCGACAGTGAGAAGATGAAGCACACGTTGGACTACTGGATGCACGTGTCCCTCATCCTGCAACAGTTCGACGGACTCGTCGCGGTACGCACTGCTTGCATGTGAAAATCACCCATTGCGCATGGTGTGGAAAAGCGGTTATTAATGTTATTAATGGTCCCTCGC
>NW_004457462.1:0-1192 GCF_000313135.1 Acanthamoeba castellanii str. Neff
AGTGAAGATAGGAACGAACAACGGCCTAGGTGTGAGAGAAGCGGTGTACCGGCGACGTGGGTGTGCGAGTATTGTAGTTGCGAACGCTGATGCCGGTGTCGTCCCTGCGCTCCACGGTCATGAGGCCAGCCTTGGTCAGCTCGCAGAGCCTGCCCTCCACGCCCGGAAAGCTGACGCTCTTGCACTGTCGGCAGATCAGCATCCTGCCCACACCGCGCGGGGTCAGGAATAAGAATAAGAAGTCAATAATTCAATAATTCAATACTCTATAATTAAGTGTACCGAGTGGAGAAGGTGAGGCTGCTGTGGTAGTGAAGGCCGCGGCCATACCAGGCCTTCTTGAGGTAGGCCGCCTCGGACTTGCTGATGAGCAGGTGCAGCCAGTCGATGTCGCCGCCCCGACGGGTTCGGCACTTGACGCCGAGCCCCTTACCGGTCGTCTCCGTCTGGCACCCAGGAGTGGCGCATGCTGACCACGACAACCCAAACACGCACGTGATCGTCAATCACACGAAGTGCGACTGACTATATGAGCCTGGCGAGGCTACGTACATACGACGACGGAGAGCGGGTCCTCCTGAACGTGCGCCTTGGTGAGCAGCATGCTGTGACGGATGCAGTGGGCGAACGTCACGTGCGAGCAACACTTGCATATACCTGTGCAGGCGCACGCCGCACTCAATGTCAAAGGCCAGGCTTTTCGTGCATGCGCGTGTGCGTAGTGTCGCCTGTGCGTCGTGTGTGCGGTAGCGTTGGTACCGATGGCGATAGGATGGATGCGGGCGGACGGGATCTCGGGGCTATAGAGCGGCCCGCCCTTGAAGGGATGCGTGGGCGGCGAGAGGGGAATGAACGCCCGCTTCTCGTAGCCGTACTTGCCCTCGAAAAAGAACTCCTTCCACTTGCTGTCCCCTTCATTCCTGCAAACATTCCAATCATTCTTCGTTTAGTGGTGTGTGCGATGTGCGCGGTGTGCGCGGTGTGCGCGGTGTGCGTACTTGAGCATGTCCTGCAAGAATTCGAGTTCGCCAAAGTCGAGGCGCACGTCGATGCGGGCGAACGGTCCGTCGGCGGTGCCGGGGCACCGCTTCTTGCAGTGGGGCAGCTTGGCCTTCCAGCTCATGAGGTCGATCGGCTGGTCGTCACCATCGAGCAGCTGGCCGCCCGAGTCGAGCACACACAGGCGCTTCCC
>NW_004457462.1:6619-11508 GCF_000313135.1 Acanthamoeba castellanii str. Neff
CTCCCGCTGCTGCGGGGGAAAGGTGCTCCAGTCGCAAGCGCAGCCCGACGTACTCGCCCGCCGCGGCGCTGGATCTGCGCGCAATCACGATTATGAGCAACGCAGCACTGATGCAGTTGCACGAACACCACAGGAAACATGCACATGCACACATGCGTGTGTACCTGGGCTTGTCAAAGCGCTGAATGCTGACCACGGTGAAGGTAGCGAGGGTGGTCGGCTTTGGCAAGATGTGCCCGCGACGGCTGTGGCGACGGGCAGTGGCGATGGGCGCCACCACGACGGCCTCCAGGACTTGGCCCTCGCGCACCATTCCAGACTGCACCAGCGCCTCCACCACCTCCTCCTGCTTCTGCGTGTCCGTGGCGCCGGTGCACCTCTTGTTCGCTCGTCGCAGGACCGATATGCGCGCGGGACCGAACACCGGTCGCTTGGCCGCCGCCACCTCGCCGGGCGCTGACTCCGTGACGGCGCTCGCCGACTGCTCCATGACCTCGAACAGCATGGGACCCTTGTACCAGGACAACGAAGACGGCGCGGTCACCACATTCTCACCGGTCCACGCCGAGATGGGCACCACCACCAAGTCTGCGCGTGTGTGTGCGTGTGCGGTGTGAGCATGAGCCAAGGCAAGGGCGGCTGAGAGAGCACTGTGATGAAGTGAATTGGCCACACACGCCACTTCGGCGTACCTTCTGGCTTGAATCCCACGCGGCTCGCGATGCGCAACACCTCGTCCTTGATCTCCTGTCAGAGCGCGCGGACGAGCGGTGAGTTGTGCAAGCGAGACATGAGAGAAGCGGAAGGGTTGAGGGAGGTACGGTGAAGCGGTGCTCGCTGTAATTGACGCCGCTGGAGTCCATCTTGTTGACCACCACGATCACCTTGGACATGCCGAGGCTCTTTGCAAGCATCAGGTGCTGAATGGTGCCTGGTTTGTCGTATGTCGTGTGTGTCGCGTTGCGTGTCGCGTGAGACTCATCACCACGGCCCAGAGTGTGTGCACAGAGCCCCCTCCCAACCACTCGGTATATAAGGAGTCGCGAGGGAGTTGTGCTTAATACCGCCCAAGACTCCCCAGTCAGATTCGTTGATGCCCGCTTCGAATTCGCCAACGCCAGCGGCCACCACGAGCATCGCCACATCAGCCATTGACGCTGCCTGTTCACGGCGTCGGTGCATTCCATGTGTCGGTGGTGAGCTGGCCAGCGTGGCCCCTCCCCAACATTCTCACGTGGGGACACGGCGCACGTACGATGAACGCGCTCCTGTTAAAATCGCGGTGGCCCGGCACGTCCACGACTTCGATCTCACGGCCACTGGTCAGCCTGCACTGCTTTGCCTTCCATGTGATCGCTGCACCACGCAGCACACAGCACACAACGCAAATTATGCAACACACCACACCACACGACACACACCACAGCAGTGCCCGCCAACGCGTCAATGTGAGCTGCGAGGTGGTGGGTAGTGTAAAGGCACGTACTGATGCCACGCTCTCGCTCGACTAGAGTGGTGTCGCAGCACCACGCGTACTTGAACGACGACTTGCCTATCATCATGGCGGCTTCTCCATGCCGGTCGACTTCCTTCTGGGTGATCTGCCCTAAACCCAGCAGCATGCGCCCTGCGATCGCGCGCGCAAATCGCGCGTCATCTCCCAGTTTGACGCCACATGCTGGCTGGGGGCGTCGTACCCACGAGGGTCGACTTGCCGCAGTCAACGTGGCCCAGAACACAGAACCGGGGCCGCTTCTGCACGCGCCAGCCGCGACACAAATAGCGATTCGGGTCAGAGCCGTTAGGCCGCGAGAACGGCCAGGCTGGCTTTGGTTTGTGTGTACCGAGCGCTGAAGCCAGCGGTGGGCGTAGAAGGTCTTGCGCCAGCCATCGGGCTCGCCTTCGTACAGGTTGCACTTGTCAGTAGGGTCTGCTGAGGAAGCGGAGGCGGGGAAGTCGCGGAGTACGAGGCGGCGCCAGAGCTGCGGCTCGGTGGCCAACGCGTGGAAGGCGTGCGAAACGAGACTGACACGGTTCGCAATGCTTTCGGCGTCCACAAACGAAAGCACATGCACCCACGCCTGCCGCACCCCACAAAAAAAATTTAATAGCGTTGGCAAACGACCCATAAAGGAAGGGCAAACCTCAGGCGGCAGGTAAGCTTCAACTGAGCTACGGGCAGACTCCATCGCCTTCTTCGTTTTTTCAGTTTTGAAGAAAAAACAAATTTGGCGCAAAGCCAATAAAATAAATGGCAGTTCCGTGAAGAAAGGCAACGCCAAAGGCGAGGAGGCAAAGGTCGCCAACAAGCCCATAGAGGAGAGGCGGACAAGCAGCAGAAGCAGCAAAAGAAAAGGATACGGCACGGTGGATTCCCGGGTGGTCGCCCACCCCAGTACTAACACCGCCTGGCGCAGCTTAACTTCGCTGTTCGGATGGGAAGCGGTGCTTTCTGCGCAGTATGGCCGTATCCATCAACCACCACACTCACCGCCCATCCCCTTGCCAGTCAGTACCCGATGACCGAAAAGAACACGAAGCTGTGCCAAGGGGCCAACGCGCAGTAGGCCTTGCTGTTGATGTCCTTTTGGCGCGAAAATTCTGCTGAGCTGGCAATATCTAGGCTGGTCATGTGTGGAGCTGGCCCAGCACTGCTTGGGGAGTGCAAGATATTCCCAGGTTCCTTCATGGGAAAGGCTCCCCGCTTGAACAGCTGTGCAGTGGTCATAAAGGGACTGGAAGTGGGGGGCATTCATCATTAACCATACAACATCAGCCACACCACCAACAAAACTTCATTGTCACTCTCTAACAATCACATCAACATGGCCACAAAGAACAAACTGGATGATGCCAAGCTTGCCATGGAGGCTTGTGGGTGGTGTCAAGGAGAAGGTTGGCCACCTCTTCAACAAGCCCAGTCTGGTCATTGAGGGCTGTGAGCAGCAGCTGAAGGGTGAGGCTGAGCTCAAGCTCCACTGTGGCCTGGCACTGCTAACCCCAGCTGAGGCCATTGAGCTGCACCTGTGCTGAGAGACCCTCTTCTCTGACATTGAGCACTCTGGTGGCTTTGTGTGCATGTCTGCCACCAGCCACCTGTGACACATTGACACTATGCACCACAAGCAGCAACTGGCATTGCATGGCCTGTTCACCCAGAGGGGCAAGAAGTGGCAGCAGTTCCACCTCAAGGCCCATTTCTTGATTGGTACTTTTTCACCCTCCACATGCACATTTTTGTGGCTCACTGTGGTAATTTGATAGGAGTCAAGAGGCACACAAGGAGTCCAGAGACCTTCACTGGCCACATGAAGAGCTTCATTCCACACATCACCAATCAGTCCCACGCACACTGCCTTCATCCCACATCAAAGGTGACAAAATGTGCTGACCCTGTTGCTGACAAGGATGCACTAGATGCACTTGCCACCCTGATCAACCACTACCTGGCAGAGTGTGAGTGGTACCTTCATGGCTTCTGCACAATCCTGCTGGCATCCCTGAATGGTTCAGCCTGCAAGAGAGTGTGAAAAGAGTGGCAATGGACTGTGATGTATGGCTGTCTCTTTGATGCAGGCATCCTTGAGAGAAATGAAGGTACTCCCACCTTGGCACTATTTCTGGAGGGAAGGTGGTTGTGTGCTTACCCTCATCAGGTGGCAAGGTCCTTCTAGATGTGTTTACTCACTTAGGGCTTGAGCTTGCACCCCAAGAAAAGTACAAGTTGACCACTATCCAGAACACAGGTTTTCTTCTTTTTGTTGAGTCTGTGTGTGTCATGTTGTGTTGTGTCATGGCTCACCATCCTCCTCCACTCATCAACACTTCTGCCCAACAGAAGGGTGTACACATGCCTTCAAGTCACCAGGGTGGCTGCAACACCACATCCACCAGGAGCATCCTACACAAGCCACTGCAAAAAGCTGGTGACAACCTGTTTTAAATTTTGCACTACCAGCCCCACCAGTCCTCAGCCAAGCCAAGGATACTGGTCCCTTAACCACATTGAGACTGAGGACAAGACCCAGCCAGAGCTGTTGTTTGCCCAGGCCAATCTCAAGAAGTCAATCAGCACCAAAGGCCTCAACCAGGCACAGCTGCTCAATGAGGTGAGGCAGGACAAGTCCAAGGCAGCCATCAGCATCAACATGAGCCTCAAGGGATGGAACAAGGAGGGCTTCCTGGCCAAAGTGTGCCAGGGCACCCAAGTGCCACATCTAATACACCACAAAGCAAAAAGCCAACTCCCTATCAATCCCCTTTCCCCCAAGCATCAATATTTGATGGTTCTCTTTTAACTCCGATGCACTACCTCTAATACAACAACTCCCATACCTGCAGTTTGGCCAAACGACACTTTGATAGTGGACAATATCTTGGTATGCTCTTTTATGATACGATACCCACTTATTCTTCGGATTATTTCTTCGAACAGAGAAACAGAAAGAACTCGAAATGCGCCAGTATTTGTACTGCGTACTTTTCATTTTTACAATACCTCAAACACCACAACACAAACATGGAAGCAGAGCCAAAGGGGAGACACTATGGGATGAGGATGGACCTCCTGCTGGCGGGGGATGCGGGCGACATAGGGCTGGTGCGAGAGCTGATGAAGGCCCCCAGGGCCGACGTCAACAAGGCCTTCTCGCACGCCAAGTTCAACAAGCGCAGCACGGCGCTGCACTACGCGAGCAGGTCGGGCCATCTCGCCCTGGTCAAGGTGCTTGTGGACGAGTTCGGCGCGAACATCGACGCCCGCGAGAAGGAAGACTGGACCCCCGTCTACTACGCCGCCAACAACGGGTTTGTCCCCTGCCCTCCTGGAAACTAACTCGCCACTAACCCCCCTTCTTGTTTCTTCTTCTTCTTCACTTTCTTGACGTCCA
>NW_004457462.1:12267-14199 GCF_000313135.1 Acanthamoeba castellanii str. Neff
TTGGTGCGGTGCGGTGGGCGCTGTCGATGTGGGCAGCATGTGCGAGGCGAACGGGTTGGGTGCGACTGGGCCAGCGAACGCTGGTCGCACGGGAGCTGGCCGGATGGCCAAGGGAGGCAAGACAGCCGTCATCGGTGGCGGCACCGCCTCTGAGCCTGCCAACGCGGGCGCCCGTGTTAGGGCAGCAGTGTTGAGCAGAGCGAGTGTGGACGTGTGGACGAGAGAGGGTAGAAGAAGAGACAGAGTGCAGTGGTGCACTGTGCTCCGTTTTATTGGAGCAGGTGGGGAAACACGTGTTCTTTGTCGTCGGACTCCGACGGGAAAATTCCGTCGCACGCCGAGGGCAGCTCAGCCCGTGAGAAGGTGACTCCTTCTCACACAACAGGGCATTCATCATTAACCATACAACAGCAGCCACACCACCAACAAAACATCAGCAACTCTCTAACAATCACATCAACATGCCCACAAACAACAAACTGGATGACACCAAGCTTGCCATGGAGGGTGTCAAGGACAAGCTTGTCAGCAGTGTCAAGGAGCAGGTCAGCCACACCTTCAACAAGCCCAGTGGTCATTGAGGGACATGAGCAGCAGCTGAAGGGTAGGCTGAGGTCAGGGTCCACCATGGCCTGGCCCTGCTAACTCCAGCTGACATTAAGTGCTCTGGCAGCTTTGCATGCATGTCTGCTACTGGCTGCCTGTGACACAGTGACACCATGTGCCATGAGCAGTGACTGGCTGTGTGTGGCCTGTTTGCCCAGAGGGGCAAGAAGTGGCAGCAGTTCCACTTCAAGTGCTGGGACAACACTGTGCTGCTCAAGGACATCTGTGAGTGGAACACACCCAAGCAGCTAGCCCATGCTGACACCATTGAAAAGGGTCTCATGTGCATCATCAAAGCTCAAGGCTGGCTGGAGGAAGGGTGAGTGGTTGCTCAGGTGCCTGGATGGCACCCTGGATGAGCTGTGGGTTGACATCTGCTGTGGTGACAATGTTGGCTGCCTGGCCAATGTCAAGGCCAAGGACAAGTGACCAGTCTGCCCTGTCTTGACCTGCTGAAGAGCCTGAGGCCAAGAGGAGTGAGGTGCTGAAGCAGATCAACTTTGGTCACCAGATCCTTAACCACATTGAGACCAAGGACAAGACCCAGCTGGAGCTGTTGTTTGCCCAGGCTGACCTAAAGAAGTTGATTGGCACCAAAGGCCTCAACAAGGAGCAGCTGCTCCATGAGGTGAGGCAGGGCAGTGTGGAACTCAAGCCCATGGTGGATCAGATGTGGTGCAGCTCAGTGCCCTGGTGTACTTAACTCCCTATCAATCCTTTCCCCCATGCAGCAATATTTGATACTTCTGTTTTAACTCCAATGCACTACCTTTAATACAACTCCAATACCTGCACTTTGGCCAAACGACACTTTGCTAGTGGACAATATCTTGGTATGCTCTTTTATGTTCCAATACTCTCTTATTCTTCGGATAATTTCTTCGAACTGAGAAACGGAAAGAACTCGAAACGCGCCAGTATTTGTACTTTGTACTTTTTATTTTTACAATACCTCAAACACCACAACACAAACATGGAAGCAGAGCCAAAGGGGAGACACTATGGGATGAGGATGGACATCCTGCTGGCGGGGGATGCGGGCGACATAGGGCTGGTGCGAGAGCTGATGAAGGCCCCCAGGGCCGACGTCAACAAGGCCTTCTCGCACGCCAAGTTCAACAAGCGCAGCACGGCGCTGCACTACGCGAGCAGGTCGGGCCATCTCGCCCTCGTCAAGGTGCTTGTGGACGAGTTCGGCGCGAACATCGACGCCCGCGAGAAGGAAGACTGGACCCCCGTCTACTACGCCGCCAACAACGGGTTTGTCCCCTGCCCTCCTGGAAACTAACTCGCCACTAACCCCCCCTTCTTGTTTCTTCTTCTTCT
>NW_004457462.1:15258-30509 GCF_000313135.1 Acanthamoeba castellanii str. Neff
AGGAAGATGAAGCGGGCGATGTTGAAGCTTCTCCCTGAGAAGCGTGAACGGTACCTGCACCTGTCCTGGACTGCTTTGTTTTTACTCACCGCCGCACTGCACTGCACCCCTGCAGCAAGCAGTTTTCGTCCACCATGGAAAAGCTGGAGCTGGTCTTGACCATGCGCAAGTACCCCGAGTCGCGTCGCCTGCTCGCCGATTACACAATGCTCAATCCGCACTCCGACCCGCACGACTTCGAGTACGGGCAGACCCTGCCTTGTTTGCAAGCCCCCCCCCCAGTACACTCATGATCAAATTTAACAGGGACGTGAGCGAAGAAAAGTTCAACACCATGGAGGATCGGTTCCTCCTGGCCAGCAGAGAAATGCTGCTCAAGGCCAACTTTACCCCAGTCACTCGCGAGGAGGTACCTTCCCATTTCCAGCTCAAGGTGATGCCCGCCCGCGTTGCTGACACGTGCAAACCATAGCTCGAGTGGGCGCTGAGAGAAGACTACTTGAGCACGCTGCCGGTGGAGATCAACTGGGACGGCCTGGATCCCGGCCCCTTCCGCCGCTACAAGTACGTCTCGCTCCTCCGCTGGCCGCCCGTGGTAAGGTTTGATATGGGCGGCTCACGAACGCCCATGTAATGAAGGGAGATGCAAGAGAATGAGGACAACATCGAACGGTTTGCGCCGCAAAGCGACAAGGCAGAGAACGCGTTCATTCCCTCGAACAGGGTGTGGGTCTTCCGTCGCGGAATCGGCCTGGACAAGACTGAGGTAGCCACGCCTCAATGTAATCGCATTATGCTTCTCACTTTCTTTGATGCAATGCTCATCGCTTCCCACCCAGGACTATTTCATGTTCGAGAAAATCGACCACCTGCTCATCATTTTCTTCACGTGGCTTTCTAATCGATTCCCTTCGCTCCTTCGCATTTTCCCATTCCTGGGCAAGGTCCGACCATCTTCCCGCATATATATACACACACGGTGGTGGTTCATGCGCTGACGTCACCTCCTGTCGTGTTCTGGCCCACCAGGTCAAGTCGGTCCAAGAAGTGGAGACAAAGCGACAGGCCAAGAAGCACAACAGGAGGGAGAGCGCAGGGCTCAGCGCGGATTCTGTGGGTCTACGCACTCTGGACAAAGGCACCCAACCGGAGGACGAGGACAGCAATGTCATCACTCGACGGACCCTGTTCGCCGACGTGCGCAAGCACGGCCTCGGCTCGCTCTTTCGCAAGAGCACCATCGTGGTACGAGCCCATGACGCCCTACCAAGATTCACCGTGACTCTTCGCACAATCAACCCACCCTGTCGGCTGGCGCATTGCGTTTGACACAGGAACCGACGTACAAGGAGATGGTGGTGATGTACAAGAGAGACCCCAAGAAGTCGGTCGCCGCGCTGGATCCCACCCACGCCAGCGCCATCAACGATCGCGGAATCTTCCTTCGCACCTACCGCAACATTCCCATGGTACAGCTCACCTTGCTGACCGCCGCATTGTGTTGTCTTTCCTTGAATGCCTGCGCTGACCGCCGATTTTCATCTTGGCAACTGCAGTCCGATCTGGAGCTCATTTTCCCGGAGAAGAAGCTGGGTGTGAGACCCATGGACTTTGTTTACCTGGCCGCCACGGGCGCGATCGGCATTGCCACGCTCATCATCCATTTCTCCGACGAGGTACGACCACCACGGCTTATCGTTATTACATTCCCTGTGATAGAGCTGTCTTGTACTCAAAACCAACGTGTTGCGCGCATAACAGATAAGCTCGTGGTTTGGCCTTGCGGCTCTGCTCAGCTTTGTCACCCTCGCCGTGCGCACCTTCATCACTTATCGCTACAGCATCATTTACTACCAGCGGTTCATGCTCGGATTTCTCAATGACAAGGCGTACCGTCTCTCTCTCCACACACACTCTCTCACACCTTCGCACTCATATCTCAATATTCTCATCGCTTTTTGGTACAGAATGTCTAGCGACAGGGACGTCCTGTTGTACTTGATAGACAAGCTCAAGCTGCAGGAACTCAAAGAGGTAAACTTAACTGAACTCATCTGGATTCAATCTACCAGCCTGCCTGGCTGACTCATTTCTCGTCGTTGGTACACATAGAGCGCGGTCCTGTATTTCTTCCTGTGGACCTACGGCAAGCAGACGCCCAGCCTGGCGCACAAGGTCTGCGAGGAGTTCATGATGGACATCCAGAGGCTCGAGAAGCACCCTACGCACGTCCGGTTCGCCGTACACGACGCGCTGGCTCGTCTCCTCTCCCTTGGCATGGCCAAGCGCGCCGACGGTACCACATACACGCGCGCTCCGAACGCCCAGGCTGTGTGTTCTTACGCGTTCCATGTAAACTTCGGCTTTGCAGGACGCGAGAGCAAGAACATCGACGACGAGGCCGAGTACGTGGCGACGCCGTTGGACGAGATGCCCACCGTGCTGGGCGAGCACTGGGCTCACATTTTTGCCACTACCCACCTGCCCAGCGACGCCGCCATTCCGTACACCAGCGCCTCGGCGCCCTCCTCCTACTAGGCCCAGTTCTTCACCCCCCCCTCTGTTCTACCGCTCGAAGCTTGTAAATAGGTCGCCCATTCCCATGACTCGCTGCCGGCTCTCTCTTCTAGGCTTCAGTCGTTCTCGGCGCTGCCGGCGGTGTCGCCGGCCTCAGTCTGGCTGTCGCTCGGCCGCAGGGTCACCTGGATGGCGAAGAGCGGGTAGATGTAGTCCTCCTCGCCCTCGTTCGTCTTGGCGTTCGTTTGCTTGAAACGGACCCGGAAGCCCAACTTCCTTTTGTTGAACTGTTTTTACCTGCAATCAGTATCAGCTGCACACGCACCACCGCACAAGCACACGCACACGCACACGCACACGCAAGACTGTAGTACCTCGGCCAGGTACGCGCTGATGCTGGCCGCGACGGTGACGATGTGAGCGGCGAGTTGCTGTTGTTTTCGCTGGCGCCGGATCACCCCAAACACGGTGTAGTCCCACCAGCTGGCGTTCTTGAGCATGTCAACGCTCGCCTCATGAATGGGTCGCCAGAGCTCGTTCACGCCTCCAATCAGCGCCTTCCACTGCTCCTCTGTAGTTAATAATAATGATGAGAATGGAAATACATGGGAGATAAGCATGATGGTCGAGTGTTGGTGTGCTCGCCCTATTCATCTTTCATATGAAGGAAGGGGAGTGCGTACCGGAGCACACAGCCGCAAGAAAAGATGGATAGTCGTCGCTGTACATTTGAAAGGTGCCCTGCTGGTCTGGTGGGGCGGGCCGCTCGTTGATGGTTGCTGTGTTCACACCTTCCACACGCTTCACGCGCATAGCGCTATTCAAGGACCGCATTCTGATCTCCATCTGGTTGTGGGGGTGGCATGAAGTGAGGATGGCGCGATGCGGCCTGAGGACATGGGAGAGCTCACCTTCTTACAACAGCCAACCACGACAACAAAACGGGGAGAACTGCCGAGCCTGCTGAAGGTGCTGTTGTGGGTGTAACTCCTGCCAGACGGATAGTGGGCAAAGGGCACTTTCCTTTTCAGTTTGCGAAGAGAAAAGTGTTTCCTTCAATTTTCTTTTTTGTTTCCGCATTTTTTTTCCGATTGATTAGCGTACCACACCAAGGTACCTCTTCCCTACATCACTCTCTGCTTAGAGCTCTCTTCGTTTTCCTGGTTATAATAGCTTAACCTCGTTGCGATCAATGAATGATTAATCAAATTGATTAAAAGGAACAACATGGGAATCGCCGGCTTTCAGAAATGGCTGGAGAAGCACTACCCGCACTGCTTCATTCCGGTGCCAGACGCGCCCCGACGCCCTGCGCCCGGCGAACGGTGCGTTGTGAACTCTCCTCTTGTGCGAAAGCGTGCTCACCCAACACTCGGCCGTGTGCAGGGCTCCGCCAGCTGTCAAGGACTACTTTGACCATATCTACGTGGATCTCAATGGCTACATTCATACGGTGGGAAGGTACGCGTGCAACCCCGTGCCAGCATGTTGTGTGTGTACACACAATTGAACGATTCAACGCTTCGCACTCGTCCCTCCCGCTTCAGGCGAGCCGCAAACGAAGAGCAACTCTTCACCTTGCTGTTCCGCGAGCTCGATGGGCTCTTCAAGGTCTGCGTCGCGCGCCAGTCCATCTTCCTCGCCATCGACGGACCCGGTACGCGCAGTGCATGGCCACCACTGATAAAGATCGTCCGTTATTGTGGTGTGCGACTCATTTGTGCTGGCTTTGTCTACGACACCGTAGCGTCCGCGGCCAAGTTGATCACCCAGCGAAAGCGGCGCCTGGGTGCGGCCAGCAAGCAGGACAGACAGGCCAAGGCCAAGGCGCAGCCCCAGCCACAAGTCGCCGAGAGCGAAGCCCAAACGGGCGCTCCCGCCGTCAGCAAGAAGAGGGTGAAAAAGAAGGGCGAGTTCAACCTGCTCCAGGTGACTGCGGGAACGCCGTTCATGTACCGACTGAAGAACGCGCTGTGCTTCTGGGCGTGCTCGCGCCTGCAGAGCGACCCCAAGTACCACTTCACCCGCATCTATATTTCCGGTGCGTTCATACCCACCGCCCACCACCCGCGGCCCCTGTGTGCACTAACGTTAATGTGGTCCTGGCAGGTCCGGATGTGCCGGGCGAGGGCGAGCTCAAGATTATGGAGTTCATCGTCTCGCACGCCAATGCCGATTCCTCGCCACCGCCAAACCCACAGGAGCGAGTGTTCGCCTATCAGACGGTGCGTTTGAAACGGCCGTGTGTCCGTTGTGGTGTGGTCGCAGTGGTCCGTCAGTTGTGGCTCACTCGGTTCTCGTTTGCGCTGGACAGGGCTTTGCCGACCAGGAACGGAACGCCGAGAAGTTCCGGAGGGACTCGCACCTCATCGTGGGCACCGATGCCGACTTGATTTTGCTCGGTACGCCCCAGCGCCCAGCCTAGCTCTGCATTTTCTTTTGTTCGAATGATGTTGTTTCTGATTTCGTACGGGCACGCGCTGCCAGGTTTGAGCTCCATGTTGCAGAATGTTTTCATTCTCAACACGCAGAGGGGACAGAGCTCCAAGCTGCTTTTTTCCATCTGGGAGTTCTGCCGGTCACTCGAGCATTCCTTCCCCTTTAGGGTACCTGCATGCAGCCGCACCACCGCACACGCGCACGTCAACACGCACATGCACGAAGCGAATTCATATAAATGATAACGTTACGTTGGTTTGCTGCAGGGTCACTGCAACATGACGAGGCTCGACTTTGTTTTGATCTCCCTCTTGCAAGGCAACGACTATCTGCCCAAGCTCCGCGGCGCCTCCCTGGACCGGTGCGTCGTCTTCATAGACCCTGCACACACTTTCTGTAGATGATAATTTTTTTATATATTTCTAACAGTCATATTCTTTTTCCGGTTTCTGAAGGTTGTGGGCACGGTACAAGAAGCTGAAGCAGCAGCCCCAGTTTCACCAGCAATTCCTGGTCAACCCGGGCTACACGCTCAACGTGCCCTTCTTCCTGAACCTCGTCTGTGCCTTCGGTCCGGTCATGCCGTTGCCCTCCTCCCCGGCCTCCTCGCCCAACGCCCTGCCCACCTCCGTCCCCTACTCGGCTTCCACCGCTGCGCCGGCGCCAGTGCCAGTGCCAGCGGCGGTCACCATTCCCTCTTCGGCCGCCGTCGAGGAATCGGCCTATCCTCCGGCGCTCTCGTCCCTGTTCCAGTCCGCCACGCAGGCCATGGGCTCGTTCGCGCCGCACCTCACGCCGGCGCACCACCACCGAGGCCTACACCAGCAGCTCCAGTCGCCCGTGGACTTTGTGGACCCGGCCATCATCTCGTCGTCGTCGTCGTCGGCCTTTTTTCCCTCCTCGGCTGCCGGGCAGCTGCTGCCTGATGACCCGTCGATCATCGCCGCGTCCGCGATGGGCTACGCGGCGCCCTATCTGCACGGCGGCAACCCCTACTACCACCCCTACCATCCCCCGCACCCTCCGGTCGGCGGTCACCCGGTGCCGCCCGCCGTTGCGCTGATGTTTGCCAACCCCTACCTGTCCGCGTCGGCTTTCCCTTCGCCAGTGCCCGCCGCGGCGACGGCGATCATGCCTCCGCCGTTCGGGCATGGAGGCCATGGCCTGGTCGCGGAGGAGGCCGACATCGACGCCGAGGGTGACCAGGAGGTGATCTGCTTCCAGCCGCCCGTGGCCGTGCAGGCAGCAGTGGCGGTGGCCGCTGCAGCTCATCTCGGCGAGGCACAGCAGCACCTGGCAGGGGAGGATCTCATCGGCGAGGCGATCGACGAAGACGAGGACGAGTTTGACGGCGACGACAGCGAGAGCGAAAGCGACTACGACGATGAAGAGGAAGAGGCTGTGGAGGGCACCAACGGTAAGGATGTAGAAGAGTCCATGGACGATGATGAGGATTCCGACGAGGAGGAGGAAGAAGAGTTCATCAAGGGACTCATCTTTGGCCACGACCCCGAGGCCTACCTGCAGGGCCTGTTCTGGTGCCTGAAGATGTACATGGAAGGTACCCCTAGCTTTCTCCACCTTCTTGAGTCGAAGCAGTCATGTTGTCTGCGCCGTTTGAGGCTGAAGGGCGGTGCGAAATGACTACTCCACAGGCTTCTGTCCTGACAACAAGTGGTTCTACACCCATCGCCACGCTCCTACCGCCTTGCAACTCAGGTACGCACGACACACACACGACACACACGGCACACACACGCACACACGCGCGAATTGACTTGCTTGGCCTGGCGCAGAAACTTCTTTGCGGATGCTGGCGCATCGAACTCGTTCTATCCGGTGACCGTGCCACGCTCGGCCACGCTCCCATTGCCGCCCCACAAGTTCTGTCTCACCGTGCTCCCACTCCAAGGTACCCCGACGTCCCACCCGCGGGGGCTCCTCGAAGCTCGCAGGCCCTGACTCGCTCTTTCTTTGGACAGCGCGCGAGTTGGCGCACGAGATGCTGCAGCCGTACATGGCGCTCGACTCCAAGCTGGGCTCGATCTTTCGCGAGCCCACCTTGCTGGTGGACGTACAGCTCATCGACGCCGTGCTGTCCGAGATCCCCGAGGCCAGCCTGCCGCCCGAACTGCGCTTCGCCCACACACACTACTACCAGCGCGCCCCGCAAGCCGGCTACGGTACATTGCTCTCTGTGCGTGTCGTTGGCCGTGTCGTGTCGTGTCGTTGGTCGTGCTCATGTGCTGTGATGGTTGCAGGTCGGAACGGGTGGCATCCGCAGCCGTGGTCGTACCAGCATCAGCGATACGAGCACCAGCCGGGCCCCTTCGTGCCCTCGCTGCTGCCGCAGCTCCCGTGTCAGCGCTACGATCCGCTCTGGGACCCCGAGCGCCGGCTCAAGTGCGCCTTCTACCCCACGCGCAGCTACCCGTCGCCCGCGCTGTACGGCGGCGCCGACCCGCGGGTCGACTTGAATGCCTGGCCCGTGCTGGCGCCCACCATCGACCACCTGCGCATCCCCTATTACAAGCCCTTCGCCTTCTTGTACGGTGCCGGCGGCGGATATCGCGGCGGACGTGGCGGCGGACGTGGCGGCGGACGCGGCGGCGGCCGAGGAGGTCGCGACGGACCGCGCGTTGTGGGAGTTCCTCCACTCGAGGGAGTGGTTGTCGAGGCTGCGCCCACAGACGCGGACGCCGGCGGTGCGGCGCCAGCTGGCGGCTTCGCGCCTCGGCCTGGTCGAGGCGGTCGAGGAAATCGCGGCGGACGCGGCTTTGCCCGAGGAGGACGAGGCGGCGCCCATGCCCAGCACCCACAGCAGCACCTGCCAGCAGACGCAGCTGCTGCACTCGGGGCGCCGGCCGAGCTTGTCAACGGTGGCGGCGCAGGCCCGGCGGCGGCGGCGGAGGGTCTGCATAGGGGAGGCGGATATCGAGGCGGACGTGGCGCCGGACGCGGCGGCGGGCGACGAGGAGGTCGGGGTGGCCGCGGAGCCGTTGCAGCCAACGGCGGTGACGCCGGGCAGCCGAACCCGCAGCACGGCGACGCCTCGGCTGCAGCGCCCCACCAGCCCCGAGCGCAGCGTGGACGAGCCCGGGCGCCGCCGGTCTACAAGCCCAAACCGTCGGCCGGCGGCCCTCCGCCCAACGCAGTGGCGCCGACGACCAGCGGACCACAGCCCTTATAAGAGGTGCGCCAACATTGTTTTGAATTTTACAGCTTTGTTACAATGCAGCCGCCCGTGGCTAGGCGGTCTCGATGTAGAGGCCGTTGGGGTGCATGACGTTGGTGTCCTGGAACAACGCGTTGTCGCCGACGGCGATGGCCTTGCTGGTGTCACCAGATGAGCTGGACAGTGACTACGAAGGACAGCGCTGGGAAGACTATTGACCGCTACTACTGTGATGACTGTGCGAACGCGCTACACCGATTGGTGCAAGACCATCGCATTAGCGCTTGCGTAGTACTATTACCTGCCAAGAGGATGAAGAAGCTCATGGTCTATCTCTACCGTCGGAGGATCCTTCCCTGTGCGAAACGGCGTGTCGGTTGGCCTACACGCTCGACCTGCTCCAGCCACAGACGGCGTAGCAAAAAAGTAAAAGGCCATTCACAGAATTGAGGGCTTGGCCGCCCACTTGGCAAGAAACAAAAAAAGATGGAGGACTACGATGAGCACAACATCGAGGTTGCGCTCGTGGACAAGGAGCTCATGCACATCGTGTTTGGCTTCCTGGACTTCACCGACCTGTCCTCCGTGTCCGCCGTGTGCAGGTACTTAAATTATTAAAATCTATTCTTATATTTATAATAATAATCATGAATTATGACATATTTGTAATTTTTAACTTCATTATCTGCAAAGGCGGTGGCAGGTGCTGGCCAGGGCGGACGAGGTCATGCGCGTGCTGGTCCAGGGTCGCGTTTTGTCCATGGGCACGGCCGACCACACGGGCCTGGGCTACGCCCCCGCCGAGAGCAGCGAGCCCAATCGGTGGCGCATGATCACTCGCCTCGCGCGGGAGACTATCGTGCAGGTGGCCACCACGCCCGAGATCTACGACAAGCACCACACCCTGGCCGTCACCGAGAATGGTACTCCCGCCCAGTGCCGGCCTTGGTGCTTCACCAAGTTCTCAAACTCTTTGGTGTGTCGTGTGCGTGCGTGCGTGCGTGCGTGCGTGCGTGCGTGCGTGCGTGCGGTTGCCGGTGGAAATGGCAGGGGCGGTGTACGCATTCGGTGATACGACCGACGACAAGCTCGGATTCCAACACGGCTCGAACCCATGCTATGCGCCGCAGATCGTCGCGGCGCTCGCGGACGAGAAAATCGTCAAGGTACCTTATACGCCGCTCGAGCAGCCAAAGACTCGCCGATGGGCCACCGACCAACATTGCATCTTCTTCTATTCGGTCATTGGGGTGTAGGTGGGCGCGGCCGGGGCACACAGCGTGGCACTGTCGACCAGAGGAACTGTTTTCACCTGGGGTAAGCCGCGCCGGTGTCGTGTCGTGTCGTGTCGTGTGTCGCGTGTGTCGTGTCGTGTCGTGTCGTGTCGCGTGTGTAGGACAAAAGCCCAGAATGAACGCCGCAAGGGCCGGGGGCGTGTAATCCCCGACCCAAGGCTTCAGGGGCAATGGCCGTCTGGGCGAGCGGCAGGCGGAACGGGGCGAGAACGACTTTTCCTCCCGGATGGAGCCTGCAGAAGTGACCCGAATCGGTGGCGATGAGAGCGTGCGACCGTTCATCGTCGACCTGTGGTGCGGCAAGGCCGTCACGCTGCTGCTCGACCGCGACGGCGTGCTCTATTCCTTCGGCATCGATTCCAGGCACGCCCGCTCAAACATATTATTCTTTTTCTTATTCTTATTCTTATTCTTATTCTTATTCTTATTATAAATTTATAAAATTGAAATATCGACTTCTTAGGTTTCCCTAATATTTATAATTATTTTGCTTTGGGCTGAAACGAAGCAAACTGACTGGGCAAGCTCATCAGGGGCAGCTTGGGCCGCGAGGCCTCGGGCGATGGTGGTGGTCCAATGCCGGTGGCGTTCCCACCGGGGGTCAGGATCAAGTCGGCCGCCTACGGCGGCGGCCATGGCCTCGCCATCACCACCGACGGTTCGCCTGCCTTCCCGCCTGCCTCGGCTGCCCTAATTTTTGGCGGTGACGGTCACTAAGCCGTCGTCATCGTGGGCGTGCCAACAGGCCAGGTGTACTCGTGGGGCACGGGATCTGCGCTGGGCCATGGCGCCCCCGGCGAGTTGGACGGCCCCAACCCGCCCAGATTGATCGAAGCACTGGCCCACGCGAAAGTGGCGCAGGTGGCCTGTGGCCCGTTGCACTCGCTGGTGCTCACGGAGGACAACGTCCTGTACTCCTTTGGATATTCACAGGTGCCGCCCTTATCGATCCGTAAAGCGCTCCCGTTGAATCTCACGCACGCACGCACGCACGCACGCACACCACGGTCGGTTAGGGCGGAATACTGGGACACTCAGAAAGACCCGATGACTCTGCGGTACCACAAGTGGTCGACGCGGTAGCCGGCCTCGGCACCATCACCGCCATCTCCGCGGCCTCTGGGTGCGTGCCTACCCTCCTCTCTCGCCTGAAACAACCAAACAATCAATTTTCTGATCTTTTTGGCACGGCTGGCCCCAACCGTATACCTGAGCACAGGCAATCGGTGGTGCTGTTTGAGAGCGGCCGTGTGCTCGGGTTTGGCGAGTTCAAGGGGGAGCTCAAGAAGGAGAGCTGGCTTGTGCCGCGCAGCGTGTGCGCTGGTGCGGGTGGCGTGTTCCTTCTCTGCTGACTGAGCTAGGACGCTTTTTGTGACCATTTTATCGAAAATGATGATGTTTGCTTCAGAGCAGTCGTGGATATGTCGCAAGCGGTTGATGTATTGAGTAGAAGAGGGGATGATTTACGAGAACAACACAGCACCAACGCCTGCGGCGTGTATGCACACGACCCGATGTATGTTGTCGGGCCTTACGCGTAGTTACGATCGCAGCTGACCACGCACACCTGGTTGGCTGGGCACACTTCGCCAGCCGCACGGTACACGCCCTGCACCCACACAATCTCAGTTCAGCGGAGTGCAACAAAGTGAAGTGAGGCGTTATGGGCGCGTACCGAGGAGTTGGGGTAGCAGCGGCCGACGTCAGCGTAGAAGATGATGCTGGCGATCGAGATGGGGTAGCAGCCCTGAGCATCACGATAGGACGGCTGGTTGTCGACCAGCACCCTGGGACAGCAGCCATTCACATCGCTGAAGAAGCCGTTGGCGCACAGGCGCGCACCGCCCTGCTGGGCAGCGCTAGCGATGTCCGGGCACTGGGGCACGCACACGCGGTCGGCCGGGCAGACCTCGCCAGCGCTCCTGTACACCCCCTGCACGCCCGATTAGCCCCCTCTGCTGAACTGGTGCACCACTTGTGGGTGTGGGAGCGTACAGCAGAGTTCGGGAAGCAGCCCTGGGCGTCGGCGTAGAAGGCGATGCCGCCGATGAAGCGCGGGAAGCAGCCCTGGGCATCGGCGTAGAACGGGGTGGAGCCGACCACCAGGGGGCAGCAGCCTCGCTGGTCCGGGAAGAAGTCGGAGCCCGGGCATCTCTGGCCCACAGCGAGGTTGATGGTGCAGAGCACCAAGAAAGCGAAAGCGGTGAACGGCTTCATGTTGAAGTTGAGGTTGTTGCCTGGTTGCTTGGCTCAAGAGAGTGTTGGTTGCAGATAGGGACAATCGAGGAGCAGCCACTATTTGTAGAGAGCGCGATCCAATAAGAAATGGAGTCATTACTTTACAGTACCCCGCAAGCACTCTGGAAGTTTCAGTTGCCGGTTTGAAGGAGCCTGGTGCTGCGCTTTCTCTGCCACCCCAGCAATATTCCCTGCCGAAAGCTCCAGCCCTGGTGCAGCCTGGCAGGGATTGCCAGGTTCAACTCCAGCCTCACCTCTTGTGTCCAAAACAACTCAAGCCATTAACAATCACAAGGTTGTTCTACATAGAGCTCCTCCCCACCACCAAAGCCCTCGAGCTGGTGTTGGCAGCGGGAGATCCCAACACTTCTTTTAAATCCAGTTGTTACAAGCCTGAATCAACTTCGCCACCTTGGAAGTTGACCACCGATGAAAGCGGCTGCCTCCTTTTCTTCTGTCGCACAGCCACCACCACGCCCGCCACGATCACGCTCACCACCAACACGCCGGCCACCCCCACGCCCACAGCCACGCCAACTATCAGGCCCAAGTCCTCTCCGCCACCTCCAAAGTCATCGCCGCGACCGCCTGATGAGCCCAGCAACACGCCCAGCCCGAGGCTTGGGTCGTAGTAGAGGGACCGGTTGAAGGCTGGGAAGACCAGCTCGAGCTCGTAGTGGCTGTCGCTCACCACGTCGACTGCGTGCGCGATCGGCGTGAAGGCTGTGTCGTCGACCAGGGCCACGTCGAACATCTCGACCACCATTACCACTACCTCCGCAGACGCTGTTGGGGCGTCGGAGGCGGGCACGGCCAGGTAGTACGAGGTCATGTTGGCTCGTGGCGTGTTCTCGGCACGCTCGATTACTGTCAGCTGCTGGCTTCGTTTGGCCCTGTACGACGATGGTGGCGGAGACCCAGGACCGATGTCGGACAGGCGGTAGCGCAGGGTGACACCCTGTATGGCGCTGGCGTTGGTGGCCGAGCTGAAGTTGACCGACCACTTGACGGAGCCCGCGGCGATGACGAAGTCGCGTCCGGAGAAGCTGGCCGTCGATGCATTATTGGCATTGAATGAGAACACCTGCGTGGCATTGGTGTAAGCGTCCAGCTGGGCCTCATACATTCTCTCGGTCCTTATGGTGCTGTTGATGGCGCTGCTGACCGCCCAAGTGATGCCTACACATATAAAATCAGTTTTGAGCACATGCGGCTGTTTAGGGGTGGGTTGAATCCGCACCGGAAAAGGTTGTGTTGCCCACCTGGATGGCCTCCAGGCTCGATCTGATGGCAACGGTGGACGCGGAAGATGAGGTTGAGAGGTCGATGGTGGGCTCCGTGTTGCCAAAGGTCGAGTTGGCCGCCAGCGGCGACACCATCGAGGCGGTCCTCGAGGTCGTGGGCGTGGCCGTCCGTGAGGGTGTGGTGCTCACCGAGATGGAGGGTGTTGCCGACTGCGAGGACGTGGGGCTCACCGAGATCGTGGGACTCGCCGTCCGTGAGGGCGTGGGGCTCACTGAGATCGTTGGCGTGGGGCTCACCGAGATGGAGGGCGTCGCGGAAGGCGTGACCCTGCTGGGCGTGGCACTGACCGATGTGGAGGGCGTGGGCGACGGCGACGGGCACACCTTGATGGCTGAGGTCACCTGGTTGGTAGCATTACCGCCTTGACAAATCGAGCTGAGCGTCTGAGAGATGGCGAGAAGTAGACCTGATGAAGTCAAGCAGGTAAACATGAGGTGTGGATGTGATGATGTCGATACTCGAAAATTGGAGCTTTAAAGCTTGCTAGGGAGGTGGGGTGAACCGGTGACCGTCGACGAGTCTGCAGCGGCAGCGGCGTCTTCGCTAGCAGTAAAGTTGAAAGTGAGTACGTTGGCGACAGCCCTGTTTTGAGTATAACCGGTCCAGGTGACTCTGTTGATTGATGTAATTCAAGAGGTGGGGAACTGTGTTAACCCTGTGGTACAGACCCTACAGGTAGGTGGAGGGTTGTGTACGAGCTCTCCGTATTGGCGTCAATGTTGGTGGAGAGCCAAGTCTGGATCATGCTGTCGGAGACGTTTGTCAATGAATAGCTGGGTAGCTGCACGTAAGGGCCACTAAGAGAACGTTTAAATGGTGGCTGTTGGGTTAGTACTGGCGTTTGGCCAAGGAGGGTAGGTACTGTAACGGCCCAATAAAACAATCAGGTGAGGTGGGAGATCGTACTGATGAGAGAAGGACCCATGAGGAAGAGGGCCGCAAGGGCAGGAGTCATCTTGAGAGATGTATGCACCATTGTAAGCGTTGTTGAGTGTGCGGTTCGTTTGTATGTTTTCAGATTCGAACACTCTTCTGCCGGGGACAAAAAAGCCGTAGCGGACGCTGCGATGTTGCCAAAGGGCACTCATTGTGGCAACCAAGTCTCAAAAATCTGAACCTTAACTTGACTTGGCCTGCAGCGTTGTAAATGTGTCGCAGTTGTGGGTTGATGAGCTGCTACCATGGGAGTGGCGCATCCCCGGATACCAACACGTAGCCAGCAACGATGAGCCACCATGTGGCGCAAAAGGAGTGGTCACGCTGTTGCACAACACACGCCTCAAGGCGCCTTGAGGCCCTCATGAGAACAGTTGGCCACGCCCCAGCACGATCGTCGAGCGCAAGTGCCCTTGAACACTCTTGCCTTTCTTTACCGCTCAGTCTGTATCGCTTTTCCCGCCGTCAACGTCCACGTTGGCAATCAATTTCCACACGCGCATGTGCGAGTCGAGGTGTGGAGGCAGATGATGAGCGCTCCGTTTGCTTCCTCATCTGGTGGCTTGCTTGCGCTCTCTTCCCCGCGTGGGCGCAGCAGTGGCCCTCTCTGCACGCCCGAGAACTCTCGATTTGGGCAGACCGGAGCCGATCGCGACAGCACGATTACCGTGGTACTCGCATGTTAATTGTTTTATGCAAGCACACTTCTGGTGAAGCCGAGGTTTGGGATGGTACAGGGTAAAAAAGAAGATAGAAGAAGAGGAGCGAAAAACCACAGTTGCTCCGTTACGCTCTGATGGTCGACTTGGCCAAGGCGTCAAGCTGTGCGCGGAAGGAAGAGGAAAGATGTGTGAGCGCCACAAGTGACTTGCTCAAGCGTTAAGCCGACGCGACAAAAGAGAGAGGGAAATCATCACGTACAGTGCGGGGCGAGATGAGCGGCTGGGCGTTCTCGTCGTCGGCGAGCAGGAGCTCCCCGTCGTACTCCTCCACCGAGGCGAAGGCCGGCGCCGTGAGCGACAGCGACCGGTCGAGGGTGAAGGCGGGCGAGGGCGGCGCCGCCGTGCCGGGAATGAAGTCGTCCAGCGAATCGGGCGGACACGAAGCCTTACGATCGCTGATCTGCAAGGTCACAATCACCATCAGCGTTAGTTGAACACGACACGACACACACGGCACGCATCGGGGAGGACGTACGATTGAGCCCTTCTTCTCAGCGGTGGGTTCGGGGAAGAAGCGGGGCGTGGCTGCCTCCGCGGGGATGGGGGACTCGGCGGTCTCGGCGCGTGCCGCGATCCACGACACGATATCGCTGAAGACCTGTTCGTGCCCCTGCTCGTGCAGGA
>NW_004457460.1:0-1416 GCF_000313135.1 Acanthamoeba castellanii str. Neff
GGACGCCGACCCGACGCGGCGACAGAGTTCCGGGCCATCCTCGCGCTCCTCAAGCAGTGGAAGGGGCGCGAGACCGACTTCCAGGCCGCCGCCGCCGCCACGGCCGGTCGCAAGGGCCGCGTGGCCAGTACGTTAACGAGCAGCCAGCAGCAGCGGGGCCTCCAGGCGCCGGCGGTGGGCGGCGGGGGCGGCGACGTCAGCAAGTCGGCGACGCCGCCACCGCCGGGGTGGGACGGGCACGCCCGGTCCCAGTACGAACTCACCGGGCTGGGCGGCGACGAGACCAGCAGCAGCGGAAGTAGCGCCAACGAAAAGGAACCCTCCTCTGATTAATCACAATAAATTTACATTATATCTATGAATAATTCAATATATAAAACATATTAAACCATATTAAAAAAATTAGCATAAGTTTTTTTACACATGTGTTCTCTGGCCCCGCTTGTTGGTGACGTAGATCACCAGGCACGCCACCGAGCCAGCGCCACAGGCACCGCCACTCCCGCCGCGATCGCGACCGTGTTGTCGCCGTCGCCGTCGCTTGTCGTAGAGGAGCTCGGGTTCGAGATCACGGTGGCCAGGCTGCCGCTCTGGACGTCCGGCTTGCACGACGGGCCGCCCGAGCACGCGCCCACCGTGCCACCAGAACCTTGAATTTTAGAATGTTGGCGGTCGCGCTGGTGTAGGAGGCTTTGGCCACGGTGGGCATGAGCGCCGAGACGTGCACCTGGCCCATAATCTCGGAGGGGGACATGTCGACGATGTCGGCCACCGATGTCAGGTTGGACAGGCAGAGCGCCGGCGCCGGCGAGGTGGATGAAGTAGGCCAAAAAGTTGACGAGGGTGACCGACAGGCCCACGACGATGTTGCCCGCGCACCGGGTGGTGGTCTGCGCGGTGGGAATGGAAACGGCCTCGACCTCGGGCAGGCCGTGGGTATAGAGCACGGCCGATCAGGGCAACAGCAATACCTACTTGTGCTTCCATTTGTGCATTCACAAACTCACCTCCCTTGTGTGAGTGAAGAATCATGTGGCTGAGATGAAATGAGTGAAGCAGAGAGAGAGGTGATGTTGGCTGCTGTGGAAGCTACACTTTAGAAGAGGCTTGCCTTGAAGGGAATGCAGCTCAAGCGCTCAAGTGCTCACCCAAGACTGCCTGTTGAGCTTGTGGTGCTGATCCGCCGAGACAGAGAGTTTCGTCTCAGACAAGTCGTTCCCCTGCACCCGCTGCAGCTCGCGCTCCAGCGAAGTGTTACGCACCGAGCTGCGCCGGCGCACCGGCGGCAGCTGCTCCAGTCGGCTCCTGGCCCGCTTGTAGGCGATGTAGACCACCAGGCACGCCACCAACCCCACCAGCACCAGCGCCACAGGCACCGCCACGCCCGCCGCGATCGCGACCGTATCGCTGTCACCG
>NW_004457460.1:1834-14825 GCF_000313135.1 Acanthamoeba castellanii str. Neff
TTGGGGCTCTGGCTGAGCTTCCAAACGATGGCGTGCTCGCGGCCACCGCTGCCCACGACCACCACTGTGTGCTGCTTCAGTTCTCCTTCCATCTCTGTGATCTGTGAGTCTGTCGCAGCACAAAGGAGCCGCGGTGCAGGTGTCAGTGTGCCGCCAGCAGCGCTCACAAGATGCAGCCCACCCAAACACAACTCCGCAGCACACATCTCTAGGGATCTGCAGATTTCAGATTGGGCAGATGATGAAGCGTGATTCCGAAACATCGGAACCAGGCATCACTCCGAGTGCGGCAGATTGGATGGGAGGAGGGTGTGGGCGTACTTGAGATTTGAAATCTAATCTAGAGATGCACACGATCTCAGTCCGGCTATGTGGCAAACTCCTGTCCTCCTCCTCTCTACAGAGCAGATACTGCGCAAATGGCTCGCGTGGTACTTGTGCCAGTTGCTTCCGCAGGTCCCAGGTCGTTCTCCAGTGGAGAGACGTGGGATGATGGTGTTGGGACAAAATGCAAACAATTTCGAAATAGTTTCGAAATCTTCGAAATAGTTTCAAAATAATTTTAAATTAAATTATTAATGTCTAATCTGACGTCAGCAATAGACGTACTGGGCAAGATGATGGAGGCGGCAACGCAACCGCCGGAAACGGTGGTGGAAACAAACCAGCTCAACATAGGGGCGGCCATCATCCTCTTCGTCCTGTTTGCATTGAGTGCCCTCGCCATCTTTATTCGGTAACGCCTCCGTTAAACAAGCATTTTCATCTTTAAAATGAGGGAATTTAATCATTCCACTTTTTATTAAACTAATAAACATATTGATCTCAGCTAACCAATCATAAATAATAAACAGATTTGTGATGCTGTTGCGATCGAAGAAGCACCCGCCCCGACAAACACGCACCCACTTTTTCCTCTTCTTCGTCATTTGCTCGGCTCTCGGTACTTGCTGCTCTGCTCCTTTGCTTCACTTTTCTTTCCTCACATGATTGCGCCTTGGCACGTGTGTGCGTGTGCGCTGTGTGTCGTGCGACACCGCAGCACGAGCGACGTTCTTTGTACTGCTCCATGTGCCGTTGAATCTGCACCTCTACTTCTTCGTGTGGTTCCTCCCCGAGTTCCTCAACCTGGCCGCCTTTGTCATGCTCCTCCGCTCCTGGTTCTCCCTCTACCCTCCCGTGTGTGTCATGTGTCGTGTGTGTGGTGTGTGTCGTGTGTGTCTCGTGTGTTGTGTGTGTGTGTGTGTGTGTCGTGTGCTCTCTCTTTCTCTGTTCGTTTTCGTCCTCTCCTGACGTGTGCCGCGCAGGATCCGAGTGTGGGCGACCTCGCGCCACTTGGCGACCTTCACCTATCGCAGCACGCGGGTCAAACTATTCGTGATCGAAGTTACCACTATCACTTTCATCGAGGTACGGCCCCTGTAACGCACGCACGCACGCACACGCACGCACACGCACACGAACGCACGCACGCACGCACACTGACGAAGTATCGTTCGAACTCTAGGTGGCACAAGCGGTGGTCTTCTTGGTGATGATCATCCTGGGCGAGGGCTACTTTGACCTCATGCAACGGTACGCCGGCCACCCCCACGCTCTCGCTTGGCATTCATTTTTTAAATTCCATTCTTGACATTCTTGACATGCCTGGAATGCAGGGTGGACGCGTGGTACATGGGCGCGCTGGAGCTGCTGCTTATTTTGTCGAGCGGCGTGTGCATGGGCCTGGTCAAGTACCTCGAGAAGCGGGCCAAGCGGCGGCACGACATCATCGAAATCGAGCAGTCCTTCCTGAGCCTCTTCAATCGGGTACTCGCCACCTCGTACGCTGTCATCATCAACACCCATCGCCAACACGTCTAACCTGTGTGTGTGTGTGTGTGTGTGTGCGCGCGCGCGCGTGGTGTGTGTGTGTGTGTTGTGCGTGTGTGTGCGTGTCGTGCCGACACGATAGACGGATGCGGTGATGCTGGTGTGGGTCTTTGCGCGCGCGGTGCGTGCGTTCGATTGTCTGATGTCCCTCAACTCTGACTGGGACCAGGTCATCGCCTCCAGCTCGTACCTGCCCCCCCCCAAATCACTCTCCCACAACAACCTTGCACCCTCTCCTTGCTTTGCTGCCAACACAACGTGTGCGGTTGTGTGCGCGTGTGTCGTGTGTCGTGTGTCGTGCGTAGGTTGTTTCCGCTCTACGTGGGTCCGTTCTATCTATTCGCCGAGTTGGTGCCGCTGGCCTCGCTCATGTTCGGCAAGGTGATCGAGACGCTCGACTACGGCACCACCGAATACAAACTCCTCAACCTCCTACCCACCCTCTTCCCCTCGCCCAAGACTCGGGTATACCTCCTGCACTGCGACACACACGACACACGACACGCACGACACACACGACACACACGACACACGCACGAAGACTGACTTTGGTCTATCAATCAGCCAAGTACGACACAATTTTCGCTCAACGCGACCTACATGGAGAGGGACCTCACGCTCAACTACACCTCGGAGGACGAGAGCGAAGAGGACGACCCCCGACTCGCCGCCGATCGCAAGGCCCTCCTCACCAGCAGCGGCCGACTGACGGCCGAGGCGCTGGTGCCGGCCTCCGGTAATGGCCCGCCGTCCATGGAGGCCCTCGGCCCGCACGGCGCGGCGAGCATCAGCACTTCTCGCAGCGGCGGCGGCAAGGCCCCCGACACCGCCCTTCTCATCAAGCAGCTGACCAAGAACCCTAGGTACGCCGTGTGTCGTCTGTGTCCTGTGAGCCGTGTGTCGTGTGTCACGTATGTCGTGTCGTGTCGTGTCGTGTCGTAAGAGACTCAAGCGGGCGCGTCGGTCTGGTGCAGAGTGCGCGGCTTCATCATTCCATTCGAGGAGCTGCAGATTATCCAGAGGATTGGCGGAGGCGCCGGCGGCATCGTCATGAAGGCCGTCTGGTGCGCGCACGCCGCCACCCCCTTTGGCCACAGTCCCGTCTGGGCTCACCAGCGCGCGTGCGTGTGTGGCGTGTGCGGTGTGTGTGTGTGTGTGTTTCCCCTAGGAATGACATGATCGTGGCGGTGAAGCAGCTCAACCAGCTGCTGCAAGAAGGCAGAGACCTTCTCGACTTCCTCAACGAGATCGAAATCATGAGGTACGTGCGTCTCTTCGTTATTCTTCGTTCTTCGTTCTTCTTCGGCTCTCATCACTCCGATTTATCGATTGCCAGTTCGCTGCGACATCAGAACATCGTCACCTTCTACGGGACCTGCATCCAGCCCCCGCATGTATGCATTGGTACACCACCACTACTACGACTGCTACAACTACCTCCTCCTACGCATTAGATTTTGCTTGCTCACCTTACTTGTGTGCGATGTGTGTGTGTGTGTGTGTGTGTGTGCATAGTGTCGGAGTACCTCAAGCGCGACAACCTGCGCACGGTGCTCGACGACGAGTCGGTGCGGATCGGCGCGCAGCTGATGGCCCGCATGATGCGCGACATCTGCAAGGGCATGTCCGTCATTCACAAGTACGCACACACACGACACACGACACACGACACACGACACACGACACACGACACACGACACACGACACACGACACACGACACACGACACACGACACACGACACACGACACACGACACACGACACACGACACAAAGCTTCACCGTACTTTCATGAATTACTCATATCGGCTGCGCAGAGCCAAGATCATCCATAGAGACTTGAAGCCCCAGAACCTGATGGTGGACAAACATTACCGCATCAAGGTTCACACGGCACACACGCGACACGCGACACGCGACACACTACACACTACACACCACACGACCCGCACACTCGTTAAGTTGACTTTCATGTGTTGGTTGGGTGGGCCAGGTGGGCGATTTCGGGGTGAGCCGAATGCTGCCGGGGGGCAACAGCATACCTTTCTCGGGCTACTCCATGTCCATCGCCGGCTCCTCTGTTTATATCGCCCCCGGTAACCGACACGACACGACACGACACGACACGACACGACACGACACGACACGACACGACACGACACGACACGACACACACGACACGACACGACACGACACACGACACACACAGCTGATAGATTGAATGATTGTTGTGACAGAGGTGTACAACCTGCGCTACACACACAAATGCGACCTGTGGTCGTTCGGGATCATTCTCTGGGAGATGTGCACCCGCCAATACATCACCCTTCGCCCCGGTACGCGCCCCCGCGCGTTCCCATTAACACGCGCGCCGTCCTAACGGCGGGTGTGCGATTGAGCAGAGGAGTTGATGCATGGGATGCGACCAGAGATCCCCCCCGACTGCCCGTCACTCTACGCCTACCTCATCCGGTAACAACAACAACAACAACAACAACAACCAACAACTACAACAACAACAACCAACAACAACCAACAACGACCAACAACCGCACGACACGACATGACGCACGTTTGCTTGTGGCGTCAATTTATCACAGAGCGTGCTGGGACGCCGACCCGACGCGGCGACCAGAGTTCCGGGCCATCCTCGCACTCCTCAAGCAGTGGAAGGGGCGCGAGACCGACTTCCAGGCCGCCGCCGCCGCCACGGCCGGTCGCAAGGGACGCGTGGCCAGTACGTTAACGAGCAGCCAGCAGCAGCGCCAGGCGCCGGCGGGGGGCGCCGGCGGCGACGTCAGCAAGTCGGCGACGCCGCCACCGCCGGGGTGGGACGGGCACGCCCGGTCCCAGTACGAACTCACCGGGCTGGGCGGCGACGAGACCAGCAGCAGCGGAAGTAGCGCCAACGAAAAGGAACCCTCCTCTCCTGATTAATCACAATAAATTTACATTTTATATCTATGAATCAGTTCAATATAAATAATATATAAGTAGATTAACAAAATAAGTGGTATAAGATATATACACATATGTGTCTTTGCCCGCTTGTAGGCACTATCGACGTAGATCACCAGGCACGCCACCAGGCCCGCCATAGCCAGCGCCACAGGCACCGCCACTCCCGCCGCGACCGTGTTATCGCCGCAGCCGTCACTTGTCGTAGAGGAGCTCGGGCTCGAGATCACGGTGGCAAGGCTGCCGCTCTGGACGTCCGGCTTGCACGACGGGCCGCCCGAGCATGAGCCCACCCTGGTCTCGCCCCCGCTGGCCGCTTGGCACACAACAAGAAGTCAGTCTTACATCCAACCACCACATACCACTACCAACCATCCACCACCATCCCCACACCCATCCCCAGATGGGACCCCTCCCAATTTTGGAGTTGGCCGTCAGGCCACTGTGGGTGGTGCACAGAATGAAATGGAGAAGAGGATGAAGGTGGTCACCCAGTGCTGAGGGATGCAATGCTATCACTGTTGAGTGGCGTGGCAACAACAACTGGCTGGTGCCAGACTGAAATGTATGAACTCACACCAGGCTGGGTGGCCAGCCGACTGGAACGTATGCATTCCATCTTCTCTTCTCTTCTTGGCAGCTCAAGTGCTCACCCAAGACTGCCTGTTGAGCTTGTGGTGCTGATCCGCCGAGACAGAGAGTTTCGTCTCAGACAAGTCGTTCCCCTGCACCCTCTGCAGCTCGCGCTCCAGCGAAGTGTTCCGCACCGAGCTGCGCCGGCGCACCGGCGGCAGCTGCTCCAGTCGGCTCCTGGCCCGCTTGTAGGCGATGTATACCACCAGGCACGCCACCAACCCCACCAGCACCAGCGCCACAGGCACCGCCACGCCCGCCGCGATCGCGACCGTATCGCTGTCACCGCCGTCACTTGTCGTAGAGGAGCTTGAGATCACGGTGGCCAGGCTGCCGGTTTGGAGGTCTGGCTTGCACGACGGGCCGCCTGAGCACGAGCCCACCGTGGTCTTGCCGCCGCTGGCCGCCACGCCCCCCATGCCGATCGAGCCCTCCTGCCGCGCGGCCAAGCCGCGAGTGGTCTCCGTGGTGGAGGTGAAGCAAAACGGTAGCCAGTAGGAGCGAGATGCCACCAGTCTTGATGTGGGGATGCTGGCGGTCACTCGGGTGTAGGTGTCGTTGGCCACGGTGGGCATGTGCGCCGAGACGTCGACCTGGCCCAGAAGCGCGGCCGTAGACATGTCGACGATGTAGGCCACCGTCGTCACATTGGTCTCCGTGCTGCCGGCGCCGCCGAGGCGGATGAAGTAGGAGAAGTCGATGCGGGTGCCCGACAGGCCCACGATGACGTTGCCCGCGCACTGGGCGCTCGTCGTGGTCTGCGCGGTCGGAATGGAGACGGCCTCGACGTCGGGCGGGCCGTTGGTGAATCTACTCGCCACCGGCAGGGCGAAGGGTGACGTCGACGGCGAGGGCGAGGGGGCATCACAGCAGCCGTAGAGCTTGATCATGCCCGTGCGGGAGCTGAGGTGCTGGGTCTCGCCATTAGATGCGCGGTAGTACATTTTGTCGACTGTGATGCTCTCGTTGTAGTTGGGCTGCCCCGCAGTCCACCCAGACACCATAGGTTGATTGAGCGAGAGCACGAGCCAGTAGAAGTCCACCGAGGGCAGGGCCAGGCCGGGCCTGGCGGTGGTGTAGAAGGTGTAGAAGGTGTAGGTGGGGTCGCTGCTGCTGACCGAGTAGAACTGGTCGCCCTGGGGCACCAGCCCGCCGGGCTTCCCAGTTGAGCCGTCGTCAAAGCCACTTGGGACGTTGTCGTTGTAGCGCAGCTCAGCCGAGACAAAGGCTGTCCGATGAAAAAGAAGATGACGACGATGATGATGAGGCACAATTCCGAATAAAAAAAAGAGGATGATGAGAGGGAGGGGGGGGTTCGTACTACTAGGATATCGGAGCTTGACGGTGAAGGAGGTGAGAAGGCAGTTGGCCCCGTTGGTGTGGAGGCGGTGCAGCTGCGGGTAGTACGCGAGCCAGCCCCACTGCTCCAGATTCATAGTGTTGGCCAACTCCCGCACCCCGCAGGCCAGCGGCGAGTACGAAGGGCTAGCGGAAGGCGAGCTGCTGGGCGATTTGGTGGGTGTCGGTGAGCTGCTGGGCGATACAGGAGGGGACGTCTGCCCTTGGGCGAGAGTGGAGGTTAAGAGTAATAGGAAGATGAGAGGGAAGTGGGGGTGGAGTAGTAGTGCCATTGAGCTGGTACTGTTTGTGGTACAGTGCTGGGTTCAGCACTGAGCGGGCACAGCACCTATTTTAGCTTCAAAATTGTTTCCCTTTTTTCACAGGCAAAAGGGGGAAAAGAAAAAATGCAACTTAATAATAATATAATATTACATTAGGTTGTGTGAACTTGGTGGTTACCACCACATCCTTCTTTGCTTTCCTTCTTCGACCACCACACCCGACCTCCGCTTTGTCTCTGGAATGAAGGCCGCCCTTGCTTTCTTCGCACTGCTGCTGCTGCTGCAGCTTCTCTTGTTGCAGGTGGGCAGCGAGGCTGCGCCGCAGTCGTGGCTGTCCCCAGACACATGGCGGCTGTCTTACCCTCAGGGGTACTTGGCGGCGACCACGGTTGGCGAGGTCGCCCTCTTTGCCGGCGGCAACAACGAGATCGGCGATCCCTATCGCGTGGTGGACCTATTCAACCTGTCCTCCGGCGAGAGGACAAGCGCTCGGCTCTTCCAGCCTCGCGTCGGCCCGGCTGCCGCGTCCAGCGGCAACCTGGCCTTCTTCGCCGGCGGAGTTAACGGCTATTCGGACCTAACCGACTGCTCGGTGGTGGACGTCTACAACGCGACGTCCAACCGGTGGACGTGGGTCACGATCCACCAAACCTGCGATGCGTCGGTGACGTTGGTTGGCGACCTGGTTCTGTTCGCCGGCGGCATCTGGCCCAAACAATCCGCACACGGCCCCGACTGTTCAGTGGTGATCATCTACAACGTGACATCCAACCGGTGGCGCACAACCTTCTGTACCCTCTCACAGCCGCGCACCGGCATAACGGCGACGACGGTCGGCAATCTTGCTCTATTCGCCGGAGGCGGCGTCTACAACTCAACGCCCGCAGTCTCCAAGCTCTCGGATGTGGTCGACATCTTCGACGTCTCGACGGGTCTCTGGAACACGGGACGGCTCTCCCTGCCTCGCATGGGTATCTCTGTGACATCGGTGCGCGATCTGGCGCTGTTCGCCGGAGGCTACACCACTGATGTGAACGGCAACGTTGAGAGAGTTGATCGCGTTGACATCTACAACGCATCATCAAACCAGTGGAGCGTGGCTCATCTCTCGCAGGCGCGCAGCCAAATGGCAGCCATGACGGTGGGCGACGTGGCCATCTTTGGCGGCGGCTACAACGATAAGCTGGGCGGCCCGCAGGTGACGGTGGACGCCTACAATGCGTCCTCTGGCTGGTGGTTCATGGCTGGCCTGCGCCTGTCGGAGGCTCGGAGCTCACTAGCGGCCACGTCCGTGGGCGGCTTGGCTCTCTTTGCCGGAGGCTTTTCGACGACGGGATATGCCGTACCCACGTTGGACGTCTTCAATGCGTCCGCTCACCTCGTCTCGCCTTCAGCCGCGCCATCAGCGACGCCTTCGGTGTCTCCCACAGCCTCCATTTTCACGCTGTCTGTGTCGCCCTCAAGCTCCACTACGCCATCACTATCACCTTCAGTGTCGCCTTCGACCTCGCCCGCCATCACGCCTTTGCCGCCCAGCCACTTGCCATTGGATCACAACGGCTCGAGCGACAACAAACTGGCGCTGGGCTTTGGTCTGGGTGTCGGTGTTACGGTGGTGGGCGGCTTGATCGTGGTGGGTGGTGCAGCCACGCTCTACTACGTGAGGAAGAGACAACGCACGCGCGCCAGCTTCGACTATCAGCCGGTTTTGCAGCTGTAACACGAGTGTTTATCTTGACGTGCTGGTCGTCACACAAGCTGCACACGCCTTTGCTCTACAGCCCCGACCTCGAATTGTTTGTCACCAATCAGAAGCACATCCTGTGTACCAGCATGGTGGGTCCTGGTGTGTGCACGTGCGTGTGAGCGCTGTGTCCCAAGAACGACGGTGTGATTTGAGGTGATGTGGAAGAAGAAGGTCATATGCCCGCCCTCTCGTACCGTGTTCATTGTAGTCGGCTTGCAAGATCCACCGGTCTTGGAAGTTGTCAGAGGAAGCAAGAATCGAGCCTCCTTGCCAAGTCGCCACCAGCGGGTCTGCACTCCTGGTCATGCGCATGCGCTCGCCTGTGGTCCACCACGTCCGCCGCCTGAGCAGAATCCATCCAGCTCGATATTGAGCGCTTGGTGGGAAGTACTGCACCTTGGGGCGCAAGTGCGTCGAGTTCGAGCTGAAGCCGCTCGACGAAGCCGGCCATCGCTGACGAGCTGCCCATGGGGATGATGTTGTGTTGGTGCCCATCCACTGTCTGCCACGTTGTCCGTGATGTCGTAGACGCTAGCATATCAGATTAGCAAGGAACTCCACTGTGGGCTCCCTGGGAGTCTTCCCTCAGGGACCCGGTCGGACTTGGCTTGGTGTCATCCACCTCTGATAAGCTCAGATGTACATGCGCACTTGCTATGACACCATCCTGCTTATGACTAGAGATCCAAGTGTTGTGAATGGAATACGCTGGAGGAGGCGCGCCACCTGGCCAAGATCGCCCTCCCCTTCTACAAGACCCTCTACATGTGGGCGTGTGCGCGTTCCGATGCAGGCAAAGTGACAAAGACTCTTCAGTTACAGCGCCCACTGCGCCCATAGTTGCAGCTGCGTCAGCCAGCTGCGGGCCGAGAGCGTGGACGCGCCAGAGGAGAGGCAGTCGCTGCAGGTGGTTACAGTCCAGTTGCCGGCCAGCGAGAAGCCGCCGAGCGAGGACGGACATGTTTTCGACGAGCAGATGGTCTTGGTGAGGCGCTTATCGGCCTTGTCGGCATAGAAACAGCATGTGTGGTCCCTGCTCGGCGTCGGCGTCGGCGTCGGCGTCGGAAGGGGGCAGGCGTACTTTGTGGAGTACTGAAGGTTGTAGGTCAGGATGGGGTCCTCCTTGAGGAAGGCGAGCATGCCAGTCTCCTGGACATGTTGCTGTGGTATTGGGGAGAGGGCCACTGGACCGGGGACCTCTGCTTGCTGGTATTGCGTGATGCCCCAATTTATGAAGAAGCGCATCCGTACCACCAGAAGTGGACTTGGGCACCATGGTGCTCCTTGCCGCTGGAGAAGGTGAGGGTGAAGCCACCAGAGTCGGAGCCGCTCGGGAGCCTCTGGAACTCAGCGGTCTTCTGGTTGCCGCTGCCGTGGTACTGGGCGGGGTCGCGCGAGTCCTTCTGGCACACGGCAGGCGTGTGTCCTTCTGGCACACGGCAGGCGTGTCGTCGGCCACGTTCTGACAGAAGATGAGGCTCATGGCGCCACACACTCAGTAGAAGTAGACCTGGCCAGTGCTGCTGTTACATGTACATCTTACATGCCAATCTTTGCGGCCAGTGGCGAAAGGTCATATTCAAAGTTACCCACCTTACCCTTGCAGTCGGCCTGTGCTGACCCCACAACGACCATCAGGGCCAGCACAGCCAGCACCACAGGCACAAGACACTGCATAAAACAATGATGTCCCATCTTCTCTCCTCCTCTTCCTTTCTGCTGTGCTGTGTGTATTGGGGAGAAGTGGGGGAGGCAAAGGGGCTGTGTAGGCCTGACTGAAACTAACTCCACATTGCTGGCAGAACCAAGACTTTGTGGCCCCAGAGTGTAAAACTGTATGTTCCACTGCCTTGCTTGTTCTGCTGTTACATGTTTTTAATATTAATGCAAGTGCTTGTGTATCCTTTGACCCAACAATAACAATCACTGTTAACAGGGTGTTGCTTTCCAACTTTCATCATTGTGGTCATGGTCACTGGCAGCGCAGTGGGCTGGGCTTGGTGTAGGAATAAGTGCAACCAGACCTCTAGGGCAAGACAGGCAACTTCTACTTCAACTACAAATACTAACAGAAATGACCATTTTACTGACCAACTGCCACTGCCTGGCACAGGGGCCATCCAGTCATCAAGTGTATGGCCTGGATGCACTGAGGACAGAGGTAATTCAACAGGATGACTTCATCCTCAACAAAGGGTCAAAGTTGTATAGACTTTGTCCAGCTGATGCTGCACATTAGCACCAGCCAATACACCACTGCACACTACAACAGTGGAAGCACAACAACAAGCTCAGCCGCCTTCATCAGGTGGATACCTCAAATGAACAAAAGCATTAGGTGAGGCAAGTAACTTTTCTCTGTATACATTATCATATCAGTGAGTCAATGCATCCTTCTTCTTCTTCTCCTTCTCCTCCTCTGCTCTGTCCCTGTGCTTCCTCTATGTCTGACCAACTCCTCCAAGCAATTAAACTCTTCTCCACCCCCTTACCTTCTCTTTATCACCTGCTCCCAATCACACAACACCTGCCCACACCTTCATCATCTGGTGAGCTGGCTGAAGCTGGTGGCCATGGTGGTGCAGTGAAACCTGTGGGAAAAAGATAGCCCTCACCACCACCTGGGGTCCTGGATGTTGTGGGCCTGCTTGTTGGCTGTACACATACACCCAAGTGGTGATGAAGGATGGTTGGGTGAGATGACACATGGTTGGGTGGGTGGTGGGTGGTATGTGGTATGTGCACATGTGGTCACCACAGGCAGACAGCTGATCATGGTGCCCTCAGCAAGCTTGACATGGGCTGCTGGGGCAGGCACCACGCCCTGCAGCATGCATCACACTGCCAGCTCTTCAGCTAGCCTGCACCATGCATTGGAATGATGAGCAGTGAGCTCTTTGACCACCCACTCACCAGCCACCACCATGAATGCCATCCACCAGCCCCATGTGGAGTGGCTTGGCTGGATGGCTGGCTGGCTCTAGTAGTAGTGGTGGTGGTAGATTGCTAAGGCCAACACATCAGCCCTTGCCAAAGAAGGACATGCAGATGACAAGCACACATGAGGAGTCCCATCAAACCATTTTATGTACAGATTTCCCACCCAACACGTCGGATGGCAGTTTTGCCGAAATATGTGCATTTTTAAGGTCTTTTCTTGCATTTTCTACATTTTCCGTTCACATTTCTCATATTTTGTGCATTGGACTGGTCGAAGTGTACTGATGACACCAGTCTGTTTCTGGAGGGTGTGCAGATACTGGTGTTACAGCCCTGACGATCTGTACATGCTGCCAGATAGTTAGTGAAAAAGGGTCACTGACCCTTTTTTGTGATGTAGTGCATCCCAAGTGACCTAACTTCTTGAAGGAGAGAAGAGATGACAAATTGGGGGAGGGCACCTGGGTACTCAACAACTTGATGCACTTGCACAAGACAAGGCAATGGGGGAGTGCATGGTGATAATTGCCATGCATGGCTGTGGGGTGGTGAAGAGGTGTTGTTTGGATATGGAGAGCCACACAACTGGGCAACCAAAGCAAAGGTTGGTATCAAACTTGAGGCACAATTGTGATGTTCTATCATTCATCAAGTTCTCCCTGTGCAGGCAGCAAGAATGGGAATCAGCCCTCTCTTGTTCTTATGGATGATCCATACCTCCTCTGCCAGTTGCAGTAGTCTCTTGCCACATGTGCTGGACTTCATCAGACAAAATCCACTGCACATATTGTGTTGAATCCCCTCAGTACTATGAGTTTCATCATCAATCACTGGTTGAGGTATTTCCAGTTTGTTGTCTCTTCCTCTTGTGTTGCTTGGTAAGGGGAGTTGCTGTGATTGGCTCCTTGTTGATATTGGCTTGCACTTGTTTGCAGCTTTCCTCCCAAACTAGCTTGGGAAGGATTTCACTCTCCACAAACCCAATTCCCTTCATTAGGTCCATGATGGTCAACAAATTAGCGCTGGCTTGCCCCTAAGCCAAAGCCGCACCAGCTAGCTGTTGCTCAGCGTGATGTGTACACCGATGGAGCCCTTGATCCCCTCCCACGAGCATATCGTGTCTATTGACATTTTTACTCGCTGGCTGTCTCTTCTGCGTTCTCTTCGACTTCGTCCTCGTCGTCATTCCCATCGGTGTGCCTCTTGACATACCACTCCGGA
>NW_004457460.1:15035-19087 GCF_000313135.1 Acanthamoeba castellanii str. Neff
GCGACGTCGTCAGGAACGTACTTCACCTGCAACACAAACATGCGCGTGTCAGATCGCACGCGCACGACACACACACACCGCACACACGACACAAATTTGAAGACGCACGTCGACACGAACCTCTTCGATGTCGAGAATGCCCGGCAGCTGCATCATCTCGTTGAGGTACTGGCCGATCTTCTGACACTGCATTTGTAGGTGGATGGGGGGGGGAAGTGACGATGAGCGAAGATTACGATGGCGACGGCGACGATCATGATGATGATGATGTGTGTCGTACGCGCTTCTGGATGAACTTGTGTGAGGTGTTGTTGCCGAGGTAGCGCTTCTTGGGGAACTTGGGTATCACCGACGCCTTGTAGTGGTTTTGCAACTGCGTGTGACCCACGCACGCACGCACGCACGCACACGCACACACACACACACACACACACAAAGGTAAAGTGTCAGCAGTCGGCGACGCCGCACACGCGCACTGGGCTACGTTGGTGTTCGTACCCGGTGGTGGAGATCGAGGAACTGGCGGTAGCGCTTCATGATGGTGATCGTGCCCTTCTGCGTCTTCATGTCCACCACGTACGCCTATAAAAAAATTACACAAAAAAGTGAGAAACAAATTAGCAATTATTATTTTCTCATTTCCGAAATGATGTTGTTATTTTTGCTAATAATAATAATATTGATGGAGTAAAAATATGAAATGGGGGACGGTACGGTGAATTCCTTCTCCTTGGTGGAGGCGACGGGCACGGTGAACAAAATTTGAAAGGTCACCCCACGGAACTGATCCATCGACGTCGCTCCGCCTCCCTTTTCCCTTTCCTGCACACGACGCACGACACACGACACGCGACACGCGACACACGACACGCGACACGCGCGTAAGTTTAGAGGTTGGCGCAAGCGCGCAGCAAAGAGAGAAAGGGGAGGAAGACGCACCCTGGACTGGGCGACGTGCCAGTTGGACATCTGTTGCTTCATTTCGTTGAGGAACTGCTCCTTGTACTCCTTGGTGGCCGCCACGAACGTGTGGAGCTCGTTGTAGCGCGGGTCCGTGAGCGAGAACGCCGTCTCCGTCACTACACATAACCACGCGCAGTTGAGCGCACGCACACGCACGGAACGCACACGCACCACCGCACACACCGCACGCGCATGACGGGGACGATACCGTTTTCGTTGAGGATGGGCTTGCCGGAGGGACCGACCCACTTGATGAGGGCCAGGAACTCGTATTTGGCGATTTCGGTGGGGTACAGCACGGCGAGACCATCGTTGAGCAGCAGCACGATGGGGTCCTTGTGCAGCGGTGCCTACATATAGATCGCACGACATTGAACATAAGTTACTAATGTGTGTGTGTCGTGTGTGTGTGTGTGTGTGTGTGTGTGTGTGTGTGTGTGTGTGTCGTGTGTTACCTTGGAGTCGGGGTGTTTGAGTGACGTCATCTTGTGTTGCAGCTCCTTTTCTTCTTTGATCAAATGTCGGCTGTGCTTAATGAACGTTTTCTGCGCGGGCGAAATAATACAACAGAGATTAGCAAAAGAAAGGATGATTAAATTGGCTCGCGCAAAAAGTAAAAGTACCTCTGTTCGCCGCTGGCCGCAGTTGTGGGGAACGTTCTGTTGGCAGTCGGCGTGGACTCCTCCGATACCCAGATAGAATTTACACTCTGCAAACACACACCACACACACACACACACACCACACACACACACACACACACGCAACACGCGAGTTAGCGCACGTGTAGTGTGGTGTAGTGTGGTGGAGGAGGATGAGGAGAACGTGCGTACCCTTTACTTTACATTTGGTGCAGTAGCCCATCTCGCGGCAGACGTCGCATTGCTTGTACTTGTTGTACTTCTTCCGCCACTTGTGCTCCTTGGGCTCCTTGCCCCCGACCGCCTCCTCTTCGACATCCTCCAAGCCCTGCACGAAAAAGAAAGAGAAAAAGAAAAAGAGAAATTCATTATGTTACATAATCAGAAACTAATTGAATTGTTGGCTTGGCCAAATAAATATAAATAATCAAAGGTTACCTCCAACCGTTTGCCCACCAGGTTCGCCGAGAGTTCGATCAGCCGGTTGCGCGACTCGGCCTGCGTTGCGTTGTACGTCAGCAAAAGCACGACACACAACCGCACTCACAACACGCGCACACGATGACACGACACACGACACACATGTACCTCGCTCTTCTTGGTGTTGATGAAGGTGGCGAGCTCGGACATCTTGTGGAGGGCCTCCTCGAGGTTCTTGTAGTCGGGGTGGTCCTCGGGCGTGTACTTGATCAGGGCCTTGAGCAGGAGCACGTAGCGCGGGATGCGCTGGATGGGCACCACGCGCAGCGAATCGAGGCCGAGCCGGCCCACGAAGCCGCCCGCGCCGAGCGTCTGGATGAGCTGGTGGTAGGGCTCGTTCTCGTTGTGCAGCGACTCCACGAGCTTGAGCGAACGGTCGAAATCGGTGATGTACTCTATGTACAGCTTCAGATAGGGCACCTGTCGATCATTGTGTGCGTGTCGTGTCCAGTGGTGAGAAGAACGAAAGCGAAGAAAAGAACGAAGAGAAAGCAAGAAGAGTACCAAGCTGAGGATGACGGAAGAGAGGCCGGGCGATTCGTTCTCGGGCGACCACTGCTCCATCTGCTGCTGCAGGTCGGACAGGAAGGTGCGGTGGAGCGATTCGAGCACCTCGACGTTCACAAAGATGCCCTTGAGCGACATCCGGTCGATCACCTTCGCCGCGTCAATCGGTTTCTTGTAGGCCTGTGTTGTTTGTTGTTCGTGTTAGAAACCGATCAAGGTTGACCAAAACCAAACATAACGGCACGCACGCACGCACGCGCGCGCACGCACACACACACACACACACGACAAATAGTAATCATCGGCAGCAGAGACGGCATACGTTGATGAGCATGGAGAGCTGCTCGACGTAGGCCACTTCGGTGGTGAGGATCTCCTCGGCCGCTCGTCTCCGCATCATGAGTGGGTCCTCCTTCTTCTGCTGGCCCGGACTGAACGGAGTATCTCCAATCCTGCTCCCTGAAATAATAATAATAAAACAATAAATTAATAAAATTTAGGAAAAATAGTAAATAAATCGGTACCGGCGAGGCCGGGGCCGGAGATTTGGCTGCCGGAGGCCGGGGCCGGGCTGGAGATGACGAGGTCGTCCGCCGTGGCCACGGTGTGGCGCGGCGCCCGCTTGCGATCGAGCAGCGCAATGGTGGCCCGCGGCGATGTGGGTCCGCTGGCGCTCACGGTCGCCGCGCGCACCGCCGGCGTCGCCTGCAATGGGGCCAACTCCGCCGCGGAGGCCGACGACGGACCCAACGCCGAGCCGCCGCCACCGGCGGAGATGGCGCCTGGCGGCATCGTGGCCCGCGGCGACACCTGGCCGCGCTCGCCGCGCGGCGACGTCGACTGCCACGACGGGTAGGTAGTCGACGAACCCGCGCCCGCGGCCGTGTTGAGGGTGGGAATGGCCGGCATCGGCGCGCTGGTGAGCGACACGGGTCGGTTGAGCAGGTTGATCGGCGGGACATCGGCGTTGGACTCGCGGCGCGCGGGGCGTGGCGGCGGCGGGCGCCGGAGGAGGGAGCTGACAGGCCGCGCGTCGGCGGCGGTCGCGCTGCGCAGTCGGCCCTCGGACCCGGGCGAGAGCGGCCGCTCGTCGGATGTCGACAGCGATGACGGAGACGTCGACGTCGACGTGGACGGCGTCGAGGCCATAGATGCTGAATAAGAAGAAGAATGCGAAGAATGCGACGTGGAGGACGTGGTTGATGACGAGGGAGGGGCAGCTTGTTGCTGATAGTGGGAGTGGGTGGTGAACGAGGGCGACGACGGGGAGACGGCCGAGGCGCCGAAGGGCTGGATGAGCGAAGGCTTCGGGGGCGCGATCGGCGAGACCCCCCGCTGACGTGGCGACACAGGCCCCGCGCTTGGATCTGGTCGACGTCGACAGGTGAGCTGGAGTGAGCGCAAGGGAAGAGAGGGGGGGACTGCGTACTGCAGTTGGGGGCGACGGGCGGTCGGGGCAGG
>NW_004457460.1:20914-22393 GCF_000313135.1 Acanthamoeba castellanii str. Neff
GTGGCTTGGCTCCCACACCGACGTTCCCCTTGGCTGCTCGCGAATCCGTCGGGTGAAGGGAGGGAAAATTTTAGTCGTTGCGGCCAGGTTCGAGCGAAAACCCCAGCGTCATAAATACCAAAAAATAAAAATAAATATTATATTATATTTATTATTATTATGATTCTTATTCTTGCTGGGATGGCATCATCAATAATTGTCTACATAAAGATAATAAAGTAACTGTATAGAGATGCGTACCGTCGAGCACGTTGACTATGTCTTGCGCGTTGTGCTTCACGGCCACCTCTCGCGGTGTGCCCTGTGGCCCCAAGATGCTACATCAACGTTGCACCCGCGTCGCGTGTCGTGCCGTTGGTCGTGTCGTGTCGTCGTGAGTGGGTGAGAAAACGAAGAAGAAGGAACGAAGGGAGAGCGAATGTACTTGACGGCTGCACCGCGCTCGAGGAGCTTGCGCACGGTGTCGACGCGGCCGGAGCTGACCGCGATGTGGAGGGCCGTTTCGCCTTGTCTGTGGTGCGGGAGATCGTGGGCAGAAGAGGAAAGGAGAGGAGACGCAGAGTCGCGGTGGCGGTCAGCTTCACCACCACCATCACGATGGTGCACGTCATGCACATTGGAAAAATAGCGCTGGAGTCGCTTGAAGTTGTTCTCTGCTGCTTCCATCTCCATTCAACTCCACTCCACTTGATTATTTATTATTATACTAACAAATAGAAATAATCGATAAATAAATGAATAAATAGTGTTTTGATACGGTGTGCGTGTGCGGTGTGTGTTGTGTTGTGTTCTCAAAGAGAAGGAGAAAGAGAAGCCAAGAGCCGTTGTGTCGTGATAGAGCTCCTCATGGAGCGGAAGACACGCCATGTTGGCTCTCGTGTTGTGAAGTGAAGAGAAGCATGCCTCAATGAGGAACTCGCGGAAAAGTGCGCAGAGCGAAAGCGAAAAGGCACGGGCGCCGATCTCGAGAACAAGTCCAGTGATCGTCGGCTCGAGGTCGAGCGCCACCCACGTCCACAACTCAAACGCGCGCAACGGTGAATCGAAGCAACAACAACGTTTTCACCCATTTTGTTGCGGCCCAGATGCTGAGATCTCGAGCGTGGCATAGATTGGATGATTGGATGGGAGGTAAGGCAGGATAAAATGGAAGAGATTGGGATTGAATTGAAAGGAGTGCAGCGGAAAACCAGCCGCTCAAGTTGTAGAGTTTGCTCACGAATGATGAACGCGTAGAGAAAGGAGAGATGTGAGAGGGGGGGGGCGTACGGATTAGCAGTGTTGGGATTGGCTCCATGATCGAAGAGGATGTCCATCTCTCGCAGTCGGTCGTGCTTGGTAGCCACCATGAGGGCCGTCTCGCCATTCGAGTCCTTACGATCGAGCCACATCGCATTCTCTCTCAATGCCAGAAATTGCTGCAGTTCTCCCTCCTGCCCACCATCTTTGATCATCGAGTAGAGCTGTAGTAGTGGATTG
>NW_004457460.1:27901-29026 GCF_000313135.1 Acanthamoeba castellanii str. Neff
ACACGACCAGGGCCGCCTTGTTCAGGCCCGCCGGGAAGTTCCAGTCGCCCAAGTACACCCAGCGTCCTCCGCTGCAAAAGAACGCGTGTGTCGTGTGTGAGTGTCGTGTGTCGTGTGTCGTGTGTCGTGTGTTGCCACTTACTAGCTTCGCTGGTAGATGGTGGCTTCGGTGGCGCCGTGCAGGTGGTTGATCGTAGCCGTCGCCGTGGCGGCAAACCCATCGGACTCCGGGTGCCACACCGACACCTCGTACATGCCCGCCTCGTCGAAGTGGGCGTCCCAACCAGCGCTCACGTTCGCACCCTCATTGGCAAAGGCGTAGAAGGAGCCGTAGGTGCCGGGGGCGATGGCGCGTTGCCACTTGCCCACGGTGAAGAACGACTTGTCCGTGGCGTCTGCATCGCCGCCACAGGATGGGACGCTCAGCGATGTAAGAGCCGAAGAAAGGCGAAGGAGCGCTGATGGTACCGAGGCGAATGCGGGGAGGCAGGCCGGCATTGAGCTCCGGCACATTCTCAAGGAAGGTCTCGGCGAACAGACCAAGCACGCTGGTGGTGGCATAAAAATATAATGCACCTTTTAATAAAATTAAAATCAATTAAAAAAACAAATTGAGAACAAAATGAGGAGCGGTACCTGACGTCGTACGGGTTGGGCTGGTTGGGCTCGTATCCGTTGGAAAAGGCGGTGAGGATGAACTCGCGCCCGTTGGGTAGCCAGATGTGCGCGATCTCCTCCACCGTGTCGTACGCGTCACCAATCTACGCACACGCATCACCGCACACGCACACGCAGGGGTTAGCTTTAGATGCGATGTGGTGTGGCGTCCAGAAGGTTCGCGTGACTGACCTTGGACCGGATGACCGTGGCGGGCGGGAGACCAAAGCCGAAGGACGTGTAGCCCGTGTATCGCTCGTGACGCAACAGGTTGCGGATGTAATCGACGGCCTCGGGCTGAATGACACCTTTTCACGAAGAATCATCATAACGTTCAGCTGGCAGTCTCATCTTTTCGTGGTGCGTGTGCGTGTGCCTGTGTGCCTGTGGTCGTCGTACCAGAGATAGCTTCGAGGATGATGGTGGCAGAGCAGACCGGGTTCATGAGGTTCATTCCGTACTTGTCGA
>NW_004457458.1:0-10875 GCF_000313135.1 Acanthamoeba castellanii str. Neff
GAAAGACCCCTATGACAGGCGGTGGGTCAGCTGAAGAGGGAGGCGAAGAGGGTGGAGGCGCCAGGTGCGGGCGGCCGGAGGGTCGGTGGAGCGCCGCCGTTGGCCGAGGGCGGGCAGAGGAAAGTGGGCACGATGAGGTTGCACACCCAATTCGTTGGTAGCCCCGGCACCGTCAGTGGAACCGGCTGGGGCGCAACTGGCGCGCAGAACACGCACACGGACGCGAGATGAGCCCACAGATAACACCACGACACCCATGATTTATGATACACGACACACAACACGACACGCGCACAATTACGACAAACGACATCGACAACGTACGGGCTGCAGCACGAAGAGCTTCGAGTTTCTTGTGTCGGCTGTCTTTGTTTGCTCCTTCCCTCTTCTCCGCTCGCGCTCGCCGGCCGTGCTCTGAATTGGATGCGCGTGCGTGTGCGTGTGTGCGTGCGTGTGCGTGTGTGCGTGCGTGTGCGTGTGCGTGTGCGTGTGCGTGTGCGGTGTGTGCGTGTGCGGTGAGTGTGGATTTCCAGGTCAGTTGGAAGTCAGACAGAAGAGGTGGAGAGGGGCGTGCGGTACCGGTCCACATGGCGGGAGGCTGTGTGAGGGAGGCGAAGCGGGACTTGACCTGCGGGTTCTCCTTCATCAGAATGCGCAGGCTCCGTCGCACCAGCACTTGCTTCTGCGGCCCTGTCTTCGTCTTCGTCGTCGTCGTCTTGGTGGTGGTGGTGGTCGTCATCGTGTCGCCAGCGCCTACGTCCAGCTCTCTGTCGACATCATCGGCGTCATCGGCCGGTGGCAGGACCTCCTGGACGTCGGCGAAGGGCTTGGGCGGAGCTCGCCGTCGCGCGGGCTTCGGCTTGGCGGCAGCGGCGGCCTTGGCCTTGGCCGTCTTCCTCTTCGTGGTGGTGGTGCTCGCGGGTTTGGCCGGAGAGGGAGGCTCGACGGCGACCGTCATCGAGGAGTCATCAAACTGGTGCTCGGCCCCCTCTTCGTCCATGAACACCACCGTTTGCTGCTGCTGCTGTTTCTTCTTTGGCTTCGGCTTCACCACCTTTGGTAGGTGCAAGTCAGTCGGGTCGCGTGAGTGCGATGATGCGTGTGCGCCTGGGCGTGTGCGTGTGCGGTTGTGTGTGCGGTGTAACCTTTTGCTGTACAGGGGAGGCGACCGCAGCAGCGGCGGCGAGACTGGCACGCTTGGCGATTCGCTTGGGGGCGATGGGAGTGGGGTGGGGCGCGGGCGGAACGGCGGCGGCCGCCGGGGCTGAAAGCCGACCCCGCCGCACTGCCACCCTCGCCGCCTTCGCCTTGGGCTTGGGCTTGGGCGCAGGCGCCTCTTCTTCATCTTCTTCTTCACCACACCATCCTTGTTCTTCTTCTTCCTCCTCTTCTTCTCCAAATGTTGGTTTCTGCAGCGGTCCATGTTAGAATCGCTTCTCGTGTAGAGACAGAAGAAGGTGGCGGTCGTGTGGTATGGTGATGTGTGGTATGGTGGGCCGCGTACCAGGGGCTTGCCGCCGACGAAGGGCTGGGCGGCGATGAGCTTCGCCCGCGCCGCAGACTCAGCCTGCTTCGCGAACTGCACCTTGTTGTGTGCTGTGGCCATATGGAAAAATAAAATAAATAATTTGATAATAAAAATAAAATTAAGTTAATAATAATCATCAAAAAGAAGGGCAGCACCTTGTGCGTGGCGGACGGCACCGAGGATGAAGCGGTTGGCGGCGGGCTTGTTGAGACGCATGCGCACGGGGGCGGCCCCGAATACCGAGCTTTCTTCTTCTTCTTCTGCTTCTGCGCCTCCACCAACCGGGAAGGCCTGCGCGAATATCGACATGACGAACGACGATCCCCTCCCGGCTGCTGCGCTCGTTTGTGTGCTCTTCTTCCTCTTCTCTTTGGTGTGTTTGTTGCCGTTGCACAGAAAACGATAAAACCAAAATTTCGGCAAAGCCAAACGCATTTCGAAATTCATTCGGAAACGAATACAAAACTAGCAAAACCAAATAAAAACAAAAAGAGAAAGTGCGCTGCGCCGTCAAGAGGCGAGCGTTGAGGGGCCTCTGGCGGGGTGGGCGCGGTGGAAGAAGTGGTGCAGGCCCATGCGCGACACGCGAGTGCGGCGGGAGCCGGTCGGCATCGGAGCGTACAGCCTAAGTCCCTCCTGGAATCAATCAACGACAGAACACAACGCAGTTCAACGTGAGAACGTGAGAAACATGAACTGCCCGCTAAGGGAGGGAAAAGTGGAGCTCCGTACCAGCTCGCGGGCGCTGATCGAGGCCCAGATTCGGCGCGGCCCGCGGCGTCCAGAGGCCGGTGGTGGGTGCGGGCTCGTGGTCTCCGTCACCATCTCCATCTCCATCACCGTCTTCTGGTGTTGGTGCTGGTGCTGGCGACGTGACTCGTCAAGCGCATCTTGTTCGTCGTCGTTGTCGTTGTCTTCTTCTTCGTTGGCGCTCTCCTCGCCCAGCATCAGGATGCCCAGTTCGCGCTCGTCGTAGTGGTCTTCTCCGGCCGCCTCGCTGCCGACGTCGTCTTGGGCGCCACCGTTGCTGTGATCGGCTTCGTTTTCATGGTGGTCCGCCTCGACGTCGCTGTCCTCCGTGCCCTGCACCTCCTGCGGCCGCTCGCCGTCGATCGCTCGGCCCGCGGCGTTCTCTTCTTCGTCGTCTCCATCGTGTGCCTGGCCGACACTCATCAGCCTCTCGACGCGGCGCCTCTTGTGCGCGCGGTCACCAGCGACGACGACCGCGTGCCGACGCATCTCTGCGTCTTCGTTATCGCCATGGTCGACTCCGCCTTGAAGTCCACCGCCCGACCGCGGTGGTCGACCGGTCAGCTCGTCGTGGTTGTTGTGGGCCGCGTCTTCTCGTTTCCTCTTCTTCTTCCGCAGTTCTGTTGCGAATGTCTCGCAGGCGCTCGCGGCGCGGAGGAGGCGCGTCGATGGCTGGCGCACGGGCGACGCGGCTGGGCTCGTCGAGCACGAGAGCGTGACGAGCGACAGCAGCGCACAGTCCGCCGATTCCTCCGCCGCCGCCGCCGGGCTGCTGCTGCTGGGATCGCCGACGCTGACGACATTGGCGGCCTCTTCCCTTCGCGCAGCAGGCTCTGGGTCGGCCAGGGCCGGCAGGACCAGGCGACCACGACGCGGAGGCCGTTGCGGCGCCGACACGTCGGCGTGCACCCGGCTGGGCGGCTGGAGGGACCACGAAGACGATGAAGCCGACGATGAAGATGATGACGACCAGGGCGTCAATGAAGGTGGCGCGGGCGTCCAGGAGGTGGTGGCCATGGTGGTGGTGGGTGGTGAGGCGCAGAACGGGCGGTGGATGGCGTCGAAGCTGAAGACGGGGAGGCGGAGGCCCCGCGGCGAGGCGGAGGTGTCGGGGGTCATGGTGGCCGGCCAGCAGCGCAGGGAGGAGCAGGAGGAGGACGAGGCGCGGCTGGCTGCTCGGCGCGGCGCTACGAGGAAAGTCCGCCATTCGGCGCCCCTGCCCGGCAAGCTGGCATGCCGCCTCTTCTCCTCCTGCACAAAGAGATCAAAAATGGAGTTATAAATCCAACGTGTCCTGTTTTCGTTTGTGGAGATGAGGTGGATGCAACAAACCTCGATAAAGTTGTGGTGCTCTTGCTTCTCTCGGTCTGCCCACACGCAGGGCCAACAGAAACAGATGAGACGGCACATTTTAGTTCGCTGAAATAAAGATGAGCTCATCTAGAGATGATGAAAGATGAGAATGCAAAACCTTGGTGGTAATCGTTCAGAAGGGCCTGGAACGGGTTCGTGTGCATGTGCGTCGAGGGGGGAAGAACGAACACCTGCGCAAGAGGTCCTGCTTCCCGCACTATCTATGGTCGGGCCATGACACGACATTCCACACCGCCTTACAGGAGAACTGATGGACAACGTAACGGTTACGTTGACATTGACACCAATCCCAAAAATTTGGGCATACCTGACATTCTTGGCGTGAATTTCGTGTGGTGGCTGAAACAAGTGAAACAAAGCACAACAGGTTACAGTCTGGGCAGACTCCAATCGGTGCGTGGCCTTTATCTCTTCACCAACCAATAGAAGGGCCTGCATGACTATAAAAGTGCCCACACGCTGCCCCACATGACACACTCTTAACAACCAGTTCTTCTCTCCACACTCCAACAAGCAACTATGAAGCTCTGCACTCTTCTCTTCGCCTTTGTCTGCCTGAGCTTGCTTGCCCTCGCTCTCGCCCACGACGGTGAGTTCTCCCAACTAGGACTGGCTTGTTACCATGCAACCAGCACAAGCTAACATCTGATTGTTTATTGGTCAACAGACTACGACCACAGCGACAAGAACGACAACAAGGACCACGACTGGGACTGGGACTGGAAGAACGACAAGGACCACGACTGCGATGACAAAGAAGATGACGACGACGACAAGGAGGAGGGCAGGTGCTACTGGAAGTGCGTCAAGGTGTGCCACAAGAAACCGCACCACACCACCTCCACCAAGAAGCACACCACCACGACCCCCAAGCAGACCACCACGACCAAGAAGCACACCACGTCGACCACTACCGAGGAGTGCCCCAGGGAGACCACCACGACCAGGAAGCACTCGACCACCACGACCGAGGACTGCCCCAAGGAGACCACCACGTCGACCAGGAAGCACACAACGTCGACCACTACCGAGGACTGCCCCAAGGAGACCACGACCAAGAAGCACTACACCACGTCGACCACCACCAAGGAGTGCCCCAGGGAGACCACCTCGACCAAGAAGCACTGCTGATCTGCCGCCGGGCAGGCGCACGAAATAAATATTGTGGATCGCCATCACCGCGACACAAACGGCCACCTTCGCAGGTGCAGCGGGTCGCTAACTGATCGCACCAGCACGCACGAGTTGTTGCTCCACGTCCTCGAGCCCCCCACGGTTGCCGAAGGTATAGATGTCCCAATCGTCCCACGCCGAGTCGGCGTATTGGGCCAGCTCACGGCGCACGAGCGACAGCGGGGTGGTGCCGTCACTGTTGGCGAGGCCCGCGTCTGCGCCATGGCGCAGCAGCAACTCCACCAGTTTCCTGGACAACGGCCATCAGGTGAGCAAACGTGCGTGTGCGGTGATGCGCGTGCATGTGTGCGTGCGGTGCCGTTGTGTGTGGTGTGCACGTACCCGGACCCTCTCTTCGCTGCGTGAGACAGTAGCGTCAGGCCTTGACCGTCGATTGCGTTGACCTCCGCGCCGCCGCGGAGCAGCGCCTCCGCCGCGCTCATTCGGCTCCACTTGATCGCATAGCCCAAAGGGCAGTGCGAGTTTGGGTCGGCCCCCTGCATCGGCCGCGGTTTGTCGTCGTCATTTCAAGTAAAATCAAAATATAAAATAATGACAATTAAAAAACAAGAAGGCTAAGCGCACCTTTGCCAGAAGCAGCTTGACCATCCGCCTGGTCCCGGCCTGGCAGAGGGGAGTCAGGGTCCAGGAGGGAAGGCGCATCAGCGCGTTGACGCTGACACCGAAGCGCAGGAACAGTTCCACCAGCGTCTCGTCATTTTTCTGCACCGCCTCCATGAGACCTGCGCACTCGCTCCCGTGTTAGTCTACGTACATACACCTCGACGGAGATGGATGGCAGCGCAACACAAGACAGAGCACACGAGACCTGGTACCGCGTCGGCTGGGCGGAGCTTCCCGCTGAGCAGGAGCACGCCCACTATCAGCTCGCTGCGGCTCGAGACGGCGTGGCCGAGGAGGTAGTCTGGCACTTGGTCGTAGGACGGGTGGCTCACCACCGCGCGTACGGTGTCGACGTGACCGGCACTGATGGCCGTCGTGAGAAGCAGGACACTATGATCACACGCGCCTTTCCCTGCGTCCAGCGCAGCAGAACCATGAGACAATGCACACGGCACTGCACACGACACGACACAACTAACGACACGACACGACACGACACGACATGACACGACCAATGACACGACCAACGACACGACACGACCAACACGACACGACCAACGACACGACACGACCAACACGACACGACCAACGACACGACACGACAACGACACGACACGACAGACATGGGCAAGAAGGCATACCGAGGTGTTTAGGGAGGGAGTCGAGCAAGAGGACGACTATCTCCGTGTGGCCATTCCACGCCGCCAGGTCGCAAGCCATCCTCGCAAACTGCAGGTTAATGGGGCACCTTTCCCACCACGCCCCGCCATTCTCGTCTGATGCCGACGCGAATAAGTGTCTGCAGCATCGTGTGTCGTGTGTGTCGTGTGTGTCGTGTGGCACCTGCAGGGAAGTCGAGGAAGCAGGCCACCACGTTGGTGTGGCCAGCCACGACTGCTGCCATGAAGTGGTTCGGCCTCCGCTCGGTCAGTTTGGGCATGATGAAGTCTGGGTCACGCACTGCTGCTGGCGTCAGTCCACTTGCGCGTGTGACAGGACACACACCGACAGCACACGGCACAACACACACGGCACGACACACGATCTTAGAAGAGAAGGTGCGCACGCAGAGCGGAGACGACGCCGGCGATGCCCTGCTCGCAGGCCCATTGCATGCGCTGGCCGACGGTCGACCGCGGGCCGTGATGCGCGAGCCATCGCACGGCCGGAGCGCACTTGGCCCGGTGGTCGACGACCGTCGCACCACCGCCCAGAAAGAGCGTGCGGTGGTGAGCGCGCCACAGGTGAGAGTCGGCAGCCAGGTGCCGCCAGGCCTGGCACACCAGCGGCACCCGCTCAAGCAACTGACCCCCCCCCGCAGACCACCAAGTCAGCCCAATAATAATAATGGAAAAAAAATGAAAAACAATTCAAAAGAGTCGAGGCGTGGGACTGGTACGTCGTTGGGGGGAAGGAAGGAGAGCACTGCGAGCTGCAACTCGTACGGCAGAGTCTCCATTCGCAACCAACACAAAATAACAACTTACTCGAGGGTGTGAGAATGAGGGCCTAACGGTTTGGCGGGGGAACGAGTTATATTTATTCTTTTTGCTGCTGTCGACGCAAGTCGAGGCCGCCACCTTCGATCGTCCAGACGACTGTTTTTCCACGTCGCGAGAGCCATCCGGCGTCCACGAGCGCCGAGAGCGCCTCGTCGAACTGTTCGCGCGTCTACGTTTCGCTGGCTTGAGCGTCGGTCTCTTCGATCGACTGGTGCACCGATCTATCGCAGAGGATGTTCCTCTTTCAGAACCATGTAGAGTTGTGTAGCATACTCGATTGAGGCCGGTGAAGATGTCAAATAGCGGTGGTCTGAGAGCGCGATGTGACACGACACGCGCACGCACCACGATACGTCGTATGCGCACAGCACGATACACCACATTATACAAGATACTCCCACGACATGACGCGATACTACACAATCGCACACTCTCTCACACGACACGCTCCACGACAGATGATACTACCCGCCACGACATGACACGGTTGTACACGACACGACCACACTCACACGCACCCGACACACGACGCACAGGGCACACGCACTCGGGTACACGACACGATACTACAGGACACTCAACACCGCACGCAACGTGATACTACACACACATACTCACAACACACCAAGCGCACGACACTGCGACACGCACGCTCACGCACGACTGCGCCATTTACCGCTGGCGTCGTGGAGTGCATCATCATGATCGTCATGCAGCAGCAGCAATAACAACTCGTCCTCCACCAAGAGAGCGTCTGACGAACCACCGAACATGAAAAAAGGGGCGCGCATTTTATTCGTGCATATCAAGACCGTTGGCCCCAAACAAGTAGGAGTCGTGTGTGACACAGGTTGCGATGTAACCAGGGTCAACCCGTTTACAGCCCTGCGGCTCCGCTCGGGGTGTCCTTGCAGATCTCCACAATCGCTTTGCCGACGTTCTTGCCTTCGAACAGGCCCAGCAAGGTGGGCACCTGTTGTTCAACACAACCATACATTTATGTACAATATTATTTCTCTTTTTTTTCGCTGAACGGAAAGCTGCAACAGTTTTGTTGACGGGAGAAGCGTACGGATTCTTCCAGGCCATGACTGATGGTCGTCTTGTACTTGATGTGGCCTTCCTTGTAGAGCCTGGCCAACTCAGTTCTGGCTTCTTCCACCCTGTCAAAGTAGTCGTACACCAGGAGGCCCTGCAACCCAAATTTGTGTTGTGTTGTTTGTTGTTGAGCAATGCGGGCAGGAACAAAGATAGTGGAGGTGGAGGTGAGGGTGCCTTAATAGTGACTCTTTTGGCTACAAACAGCCAGTTCTTGTAGATCGGTTGCGGGTTGTTGTACGAACTGATCTGCAATTGACAAAGTTCCCATGTAACGCCCGCGTTGTTCCGTCACATTGCAACCAGCGTGAGTATGCGCCTTGGCCCAAGCTCGGGCGGAACTCAGGCAGTACTAGAATAGTTTCGGGAGTAGAGAGAGAGAGTACGTACACAACCGCAGCTGACCACGCGGCCTCCGACCTTAAGGTTCTCAAGAACGGCGTCCAGGGTGGGGCCACCAACTCCGTCCCAGAAGAGATCGATTCCTTCGGGGCATGCGCGCTTGAGTTCGTCGCTCAGACGGTCTCCGGCCTTCTTGTAGTCGACGCAGTCATCGAAGCCATACTCCTCCTTGACGACACGAACTTTCTCAGTTCCGCCAGCAATGCTGTCGACGAGATCACACATACCACACCACGTGGGTCAGACGCTGAATCACAACAGGAGGGCTATTAATTAATGCACAATAAGTACCCAATGACACGGCAGCCCTTGATTTTGGCCAACTGGCCTACAACCATGCCGACCGCGCCAGTGGCGGCACTCACCACCACCGTTTCGCCCTGCTTGGGCTTCCCCTTGTGGTTCAGCCCTGGAGTTTCAGGACCACCACACACACACACACACACACGAATAGAGGGACAAAAAAGAAAACCAGTTGGTGAGTTGACAGGCAGTGGGGAATTTGTGGAGATTTCAGATATAGAGTTGACAAGAGAGAGAGGAAGGAAGCACCAAAGTAGGCGGTCCAGCCAGTCATGCCCAAGAGGCCCAGGTTGACATCCAGGGGAAGGCCTTTGGTGTCGAGCTTCTGCACAAAACGCGGCTTGAACATCTCTGGGCTGATCACATCTGTGCTCAAAAAAAAACATGAGATATTAGTTATTGTTGGAGTCCAGAAGCCAACGTGAGGCCCTCAGGATGAGTGCGTACCAAAGAGCCTCCAATTGAGCATGCCCATGACATAGTCCCCTTTGTTGAAGTTGTTGTTCCTTGAGTCAATAACCTGGAGTTCCCATTTCACATGATGTGGGGTGAGACAAAGTTGTGAGATCTCAGATGACCAGATGATCAAAGGGTGAGGGTGAGAAAAGGTGTGGAGGTCAACCTTGGCGATGGTGTCGCCGTACATGGGCTGGCCCTCCTCATAAGGCTTGGTGTACGAGTTCACCTCAGTCATCTTCACACCCCCACCACGCCGCCACCCCACACAATCAATAATGTTTGTTACATGTCAACGCCATTGGGTTTTGGTCGTACCTTGGGGCGCATGTATGGGTCAACTGAAAGGTACAGTGTTTGCACCAAAACCTGTGTTGATATCCAACCAGGAATTCAGCACAAGCTTAAAGTGTGAACCGACAATAATGGTGTGCATGGGAGGAGCATGTGCCTGGCCATCCTTGGTGAGCCTGGGGTAGTCGCAGTCCTGGAGTCTAAAGTTGTTCTCTGTGGGCCTGTCCTTGGGCCTGGAGGCAAAGATCACCTCCTTGTTCCTCGTCTGTTGCTGGGCCATGTTGTTGTCTATGTTGTGCAGTGGATAGGCATGCAATGAGGACTGGCTCTGGTACTTGCTTTTTGTAGTGCAGGACGCACACCACCACCTACAAGCAGACGAGATGTCGTCAGCTGCCGGTCGAGGCTTCGGGACAGCCTCACTGGCTCCTCGTGTGCAGCGCCAATACTTCCGCCATGGAGAAGAGTGCGCCCGATGCCTCCAAAACTCTGGTTCCCACAGGGCCTGATAGGCACCCGTGGGAACCCAACAGTCCAAAGACCAACCGCCTCCAACAGGACAACTCATGTCCCACTTTTCGATGGAAATTGGTCGCCATGGCAACGACTGCCCGCACAGATTGCGGCACCAGTGCCCTATAAATAAACTACCACCGCTGTTTGTGCACACACACACACTCATACAGAACACCAAACACAACAACATCAACCCTGCGAAATGGCCTCCACGACCGCTACCAGACAACAGCAACAGCAACAGCAACCAGAGCTGAAGCTCTTTGACCCTGACATGAGAATTCCTGACAAGATCCGCGTTCCCAAGTTGCAGACCAACCTCCTGATCAACAACCGGTGGGTCCACCCCAGGGTCGACAAGACCTTCGCCACCATCAACCCGGCCACCGGGGAGACCATCTGCCAAGTCTCCGAGGCTCATGCGGAGGACGTCGACCTGGCCGTGCACGCGGCTAAGAACGCCTTCCCGGCCTGGTCCACAACTCCAGGTGCGCCAACCCCTCAATGGGCAATCGGCCATGTTGGAACTCGTTCCTGTGCTCACACCTCGTCTTTGTTGAAGGCACGGAGAGGGCTCGGCTGTTGCACAGGCTCGCCCAATTGATCGAAGAACACCAAGATGAGATCGCGGCCATCGAGTCGCTGGATTCGGGCAAGCCCTACGCGTCGCACGTGAAAAAGTTTGATCTGCCACTCGCGGCCAACACCTACCGCTACTACGCCGGTTGGGCCGACAAGATCCAGGGCAAGACCATCCCGGTGGCCGGACCCTATCACGCCTATTCGCTGCTGCAGCCAGTGGGCGTCGTGGGCGCCATTATTCCATGGAACGTACGTTGTTTGCAATCGTCAGCT
>NW_004457456.1:0-1405 GCF_000313135.1 Acanthamoeba castellanii str. Neff
GCGGGCGACACCTGGGGCAACTTCCTGGCCCGCCTCTCGCCTCGCACCACGCCTCGACCCCTCCACAGCGCTGCCAGCAGCCCCAACCTCACCACAGCGGCCTCATCATCTTCATCGCCCGCGCTGCCCGTCCAACGCGCGGAAGACGACAAAGCGGCCAAGGCGAGCAGCAGCAGGAGCGCGAAGAAGAACAAACCGACGCGGACGCGCTCCGACGACCGCATCGATTGGGGCAAGGATCGCATCCACCCGTCCACTTCGCCCGCGTCATCGTCGTCGCAGCAGCTTCCCGCAGGCTCGGCCGGAGTGCGGTCGCGCTCCCTCTCGCCGGTCCGGCGGACCGACAAAGTAGACCGCAAGGGAGGCAAGCACAAGAAACGCAACCACTGACGTAACGGCTCACCACGGCAGTACTGTACAGAAAATAAGGACACTTGTAACACTAAATACAATATTTAAGTCACTCATTCACGTGGCGTAGCCCTCTGGTCGCACCTTCCTTCGCAAAGCTTCTGGCGGCGCGCACCTCCTCTAGGCGGGCAACCAGCGCGGCAATGACGTCTGCGCTGGTCCACCGTCCGAGGTGATCCGCGAGCACAGCGCACACAATCAAACACCCTCCTCACGAGAAAAGAGCGAGAGCGAGAGAGAGTCGCGTACCGAGCACCCAGCCCCAATCCTCGGTGCGCCTCACACGGAGAGCTGGGAAGCTGTGTACCTGCACCAGCCTCCTCCCCTCCACGCCGTCGTCTGTGTGTCGTGAATAAATGTTTGCACTCACCTGGGCAATTGCATATGATGGCCACCACGCGAGCAGCAAGTGTAGCTGGTGCCAGCGACTCGGCCCGGCGTATGTATGTACCGCAGTCCGGCATGTCGATGAAGCGCCAGGCGAGGGGCTCCCTGAAGACTCGCTCGTGTTCGAAGCGCCCGTCTGCGTGGAAGTGGGGCAAGAACTGGTGCGCCAGCCGCTGCTCCGCATCAGTGGCCATGCAGCCGGGCCGGAACGCAAACCGCCACCGGTGGCTCGCCAGCTCCTCACCATCGCGCAGCCGCACCCGGTCGCCCTCCCTCCCGGCCGCAAAGTAGGCCCAAGCCCACTCCTTCCACTCCCACCCCTCGTCGCCCAGACCGCCGCCTGAGTGGCACCCGCCGTCGCCGCACTCGCCCAGTGTGGTCGGGGACTGGGGCGCGAGGTGGAGGCAGAGGTGGAGGTGGAGGAGGCGCACGGCGGCGGCTTGCTTGCGGCGGGTTCGCCCAAGGGCGAGGCGCCTCCAAAGCTGGCGGTGTCGGGCGAGGGCGTACCAGGCCCAGCTGCCTGCGAGCGCGCCGGCCAAGAGGTCGCGGCCGTCGAGGAGCCCCCAGGGACCCAGACTACCCACCTCCCCGGGCAGCGCCCCCACCA
>NW_004457456.1:1698-3371 GCF_000313135.1 Acanthamoeba castellanii str. Neff
AGTCCGCTGGCCCGCTCGCCCGCCGTTGCGCGGGCTGCGAAGTCCTCCTCTTCGGCGCGGACCTCCCCCGTGGCCTCACCGAGGGATGCCGTGCAGCGCGGAGGCGGCCTGCGTAACTCCGATTCATCGTCGTCTTCGTCATCGTCGTCATCGTCGTCGTCGGACCTAGCCTCGTCCAATGAGCGGGTGGAGCGGCGAGGGCGGACCATGGCGCGTCGCGCGGGCGACACCTGGGGCAACTTCCTGGCCCGCCTCTCGCCTCGCACCACGCCTCGACCCCTCCACAGCGCTGCCAGCAGCCCCAACCTCACCACAGCGGCCTCATCATCTTCATCGCCCGCGCTGCCCGTCCAACGCGCGGAAGACGACAAAGCGGCCAAGGCGAGCAGCAGCAGCAGGAGCGCGAAGAAGAACAAACCGACGCGGACGCGCTCCGACGACCGCATCGATTGGGGCAAGGATCGCATCCACCCGTCCACTTCGTCCGCGTCATCGTCGTCGTCGCAGCAGCTTCCCGCAGGCTCGGCCGGAGTGCGGTCGCGCTCCCTCTCGCCGGTCCGGCGGACCGACAAAGTCGACCGCAATGGAGGCAAGCACAAGAAACGCAACCACTGACGTAACGGCTCACCACGACAGTACTGTACAGAAAATAAGGACACCTGTAACACTAAATACAATATTTTTTGTCACTCACTCATTCACGTGGCGTAGCCCTCCTGGTCGCACCTTCCTTCGCAAAGCTTCTGGCGGCGCGCACCTCCTCAAGGCGGGCAACCAGCGCGGCAATGACGTCTGCGCTGGTCCACCGTCCGAGGTGATCCGCGCCGACGTATATCCGCCATTCGAGGAGCTTGGCGCACAACTGGTCCTGCTGGGGCAGAATCGACAGCTCTTCGAGCTCATCCTGGGACAGCGCGGCAATGCGCTGCTTGACTCGCAGCTCTCGCTTCTGTCTCCTCCGCTCCAGCGCTGCATCTTGCGACTCAAACAGCACAAAGTCGTTCTCTGTCACGAGCACGGCGCACACAATCAAACACCCTCCTCACGAGAAAAGAGCGAGAGCGAGAGTCACGTACCGAGCACCCAGCCCCAATCCTCGGTGCGCCTCACACGGAGAGCTGGGAAGCTGTGTACCTGCACCAGCCTCCTCCCCTCCACGCCGTCGTCTGTGTGTCGTGAATGAATGTTTGCACTCACCTGGGCAACCTTGCATATGATGGCCACCACTCTCACGCGAGCAGCAGTGTAGCTGGTGCCAGCGACTCGGCCCGGCGTATGTGTGTACCGCAGTCCGGCATGTCGATGAAGCGCCAGGCGAGGGGCTCCCTGAAGACTCGCTCGTGTTCGAAGCGCCCGTCTGCGTGGAAGTGGGGCAAGAACTGGTGCGCCAGCCGCTGCTCCGCATCAGTGGCCATGCAGCCGGGCCGGAACGCAAACCGCCACCGGTGGCTCGCCAGCTCCTCGCCATCGCGCAGCCGCACCCGGTCGCCCTCCCTCCCTGCCGCAAAGTAGGCCCGAGCCCACTCCTTCCACTCCCACGCCTCGTCGCCCAGACCGCCGCCTAAGTGGCACCCGCGACGTCCGTCGCCGCACTCGCCCGGTGTGGTCGGGGACTGGGGCGCGAGGTGGAGGCAGAGGTGGAGGTGGAGGAGGCGCACGGCGGCGGCTTGCTT
>NW_004457456.1:3437-14768 GCF_000313135.1 Acanthamoeba castellanii str. Neff
CAGCTGCCTGCGAGCGCGCAGGCCAAGAGGTCGCGGCCGTCGAGGAGCCCCAGGACCAGACTACCCACCTCCCCGGGCAGCGCCCCCACCAGGTCCCCCGCGTACAACAGCTCGCCCATTTCCTTCCACCGACGATGGAAGGAAATAAGATAAATGAAATGCAAGAGAAAAGCAGCCTTTTATTTATTTGCAGTTGTTCGAGGAATCGCTGCTCCAGCACCTGAGAAAGGAGAGAGACGGCAACAGCCCCTTGAAGCGAGACATGTCACAAGTGGTGCTTCGCGGCCGGGGCGGTGCCGTTGGTGCTGCTTCTTCCGTGTCGGCGGGTCGAACTCCTGCCACCGCTGCAGCACTTCGCACTCCGGTTGCCACTGCCCAGCACCTTACTGTCCCTGCTTCCAGGTGCTCTCCATTAATGTTGCCCCCCCCCCCCAATCTGCCGAGTTGTTTTGTGATTTTCATAATCTCTCTATCTGCATGTAGATGGGGTGGCGAGTGGCGGGCCTGGCGTGTGTTGAGTCGCGTCGAGGGCCGAGGAGGAGGCAACGTCCACGGCAGCCTGCTGCGGCCTAACCAGAACCGGCGGTGGTTGCATGTGAGCACCACACTGGCAGCGCGCGGACGTACACGCAAAGCAGCTGGAGAGGAACCACCGGCCGCTGCCGGTGAGAAGGCCCTGGAGGAGGTCTACCAGCGCAAGACGCCGGTGGAGCACGTCCTTCTCCGGCCCGACAGCTACGTGGGTCCACCCAGCGCACCACGCAGGAGCTCTGGGTGTTGTCGGCCCAGAGCGGCCACCCGAAGGCCGTGCTGCGCGAGTGTGGCTATGTGCCGGCGCTCTACAAGATATTCGACGAGATTCTTGTCAACGCAGCCGACAACAAGCAACGGTAGGCTACGCTCTCTTTGCACGCTTCACTCCAACGTGCGCTAACATTGGTGTGTGAGTGTGTGTGTGTGTGTGTTGCTAGTGATCCCAATATGACGACGATCAAAGTGTGGATAGACGCGGAACAAGGCAGCATTCGCATCCTCAACGACGGACAAGGCATCCCGGTGCACGTGCACAAACAAGAGGGGCTCTACCTGCCGGAGCTCCTGTTCGGCCACCTGCTAACGGGTTCCAACTTTGATGATTCCGTGGCCAAAGTGACCGGTGGGCGAAACGGTGAGTGCAATCTTCTCCCTCCCCCCCCCAATGCAGCTTGCGCCATGTAGTAGCACTGGCTGACGCAGCGGGCAGGGTACGGTGCCAAGCTGGCCAACATCTTCTCGAAGGAGTTCACGGTGGAGACGGTTGACTGCAAGCGCGGATTCAAGTTCGTGCAAACATGGCGCGACAACATGAGCACTACCGATGGCCCCCGCGTTTCACCGTTGACCCAACAGGAGCAGGAGGCGAGTACGTACCCTCGAGTCTTCTCTGGCCCGTATGTGCCTTGCGCCCTGCTCTAATGGCTCTTGGCTCTTTTCTTATTGTCAGAGGACTACACGGTGGTGACCTTCAAACCGGACCTGTCGCGATTCGGTATGCAGACGCTCAAAGATGACGACATTTTGTCGGTGATGAACATGCGTGTTTATGACGTAGCCGGCTGCAACGAAACGCTGAAGGTAAGGCCCCCGCGTCCTCTCTGTTTCAGCAACCAAGCCCGTAAAGTTGCACACATTTATACTAAGGCTCGCTTCTCGAAAGGTGTACCTCAACGAACGTCCATTGCCTGGTTCGTTCAAAGATTACCTCAGTCTGTACTACGGCCCGGAGGTTGTAGAAGAAGGTACATGCACACGTGTCATCGCGTAACTAAGATCAGTACCTCAACTCACTTCACGTTCTGTTTTTCTCTTCGCTAGCCTTTGTCTTCGACAAGATCAACGATCGCTGGCAGGTGGGCGTTGGCATATCCGATTCGGGGCAGTTTTCGTCCATCAGCTTTGTCAACAGTATCAACACTCGAAGGTATGTTATCCGGAACGTTGTTAGCTCCTACCGTGAGAGCGTGGCACTAAACGACACTCGCCCAACACAGAGGTGGCACCCACGTCAACTACATTGCGGACCAGGTTGTCAAATATGTGGTCGACAAGATCAACAAGACCGACCCTGACCTCAAAGTGCAACCGGCCCACGTCAAGAACCACCTGACGGTTTTTGTCAACGCGTTGGTCGAGAACCCGTCGTTCGACTCGCAAACGAAGGAGACTCTCACGACGCGGCCTCGCAACTTCGGTTCGGATTGCCAACTGAGCACCCAGCTCCTGGACAATATCTTGGAGAGGACGCGCATCGTGGACACGGTACGACGTCGAGACCTTCTTTTTTGTGTAACGCATCATGGCAGTCTCTCGGTCCGTGGCTTGTTGTTTGCTCACGCGTCGCGTCGTTGTTGGGTGGGCAACTAGGTGAGCCGCTGGATGTACATGAAGCAGAGTTCTGACCTGGCCAGGAAGGCGGCCTCCGGGCGCAGTGGCACTCGCATCTACGGCATTCCCAAGCTGGACGATGCCAACTTGGCCGGCAGCGCCAACTCCAAGGTACAGTTTTTCTCCGCTCCCTCACTTCTGCTTTCGCAGCGTGGCTTATGAGCGAGTGCACGTGTGGGCGATCGGCCCGTGCAGGACTGTACGCTGATCCTGACCGAAGGAGACTCGGCCAAATCGCTGGCGGTGGCCGGCCTGTCTATTCTGGGCAGGGATCACTACGGCGTGTATCCGCTTAAGGGAAAGCTGCTCAACGTTCGCGATGCTACTCATCGCCAGCTACTGGAGAACAAAGAGGTAATCACACATGCTCGTGCGGGACGTGGTCACCTGCGACCGTCTAACATTGCGTGGTTGTGTGCGTGCGTGCGCAGATCAACGAGATAACAACCATTCTCGGTCTTAACCACGAGCGCACCTACAGCGATGCAGAGGCAACCGATGCCGAACAATCGGGCGAAGTGGCCAGCGACGGGCTTCGATATGGCAAGGTCATGCTCATGACCGATCAGGATCATGATGGTGCGTCATCCTATCAACCACCCACTACCACTTGCTTTTTCTAGAATACGGCGCTCCTTGACACACCACCCCAATAACGACGATATACAGGTTCGCACATCAAGGGCCTGTTCATCAATTTCCTCCATCGATTTTGGCCATCGCTGCTGGAGAAGGGCTACGTCGAGGAGTTCATAACGCCCATCGTGAAGGCCACCAAGAAGGGCGCCGGCAACAAGAAAGAAGAGAAGGTGTTCTTCGCCATCCCCGAGTATCAGCGCTGGAAGGAGGAGCTGGACCCGGCCGAGAAGAGCAAGTGGCGGATCAAGTACTACAAGGGACTGGGCACCAACACGACCGAGGAGGGCAAGGAGTACTTCAAGGCTCTGGGCAAGCACCGCATCGGCTTCGAATGGCAGGGCGAGCAGGACGGCCGACAGATCGACATGGCCTTCAGCAAGGACCAGGTCGAGCAACGCAAGCAGTGGCTGATGGCCTTCTACGAGGAGCAGAAGCAACGAGTGGCCGACCACAACTACGACGTGCCGCTCTATTCCGAGGATCTGTTCAAGAAGGACGAGGAAGCCAGAATGATCTCCTACTCGGATTTCATCAACAAGGTGTGTACTCACCCGCTTCACTCAACGCCAACCCTGGCACTGTACAAACGGGTGCTCACGCACTTATATATATTGATTCATCTCACCCCGCAGGAGCTAGTCCTGTTCTCGAACGCGGATAACATCCGCAGCATTCCGTCAGTCATCGATGGCCTCAAGCCTGGTCAGCGTAAGGTACGGACCAGACTCACACCAAGACTTTGGTCTGTTGCTGTCAGTTCTACCATGAGTTTCTCGTTTTGGTCTGGATGACATCGCACTGATCCCCCTTCGCTTGACTATCCGAAGGTCTTGTATGCGTGCTTCAAGCGGAAACTGCACAGCGAAATGAAGGTGGCGCAGCTAGCCGGCTACGTGTCCGAGCAGACGGCCTACCACCACGGTGAAGCGTCGCTCCATTCGACCATCGTCCACATGGCGCAAAACTTCCCGGGCTCCAACAACGTCCCCCTCCTCTATCCGGCTGGGCAGTTCGGCACACGGTACGCACTCTCCGTTCGAACGGTTATGCCCGGGCGGGATTCTCATCCGGTGCGCGAACACCACTCGCAGACTGCAGGGCGGGAAGGACGCCGCGAGCGCTCGCTACATATTTACTCGTCTGGACCCAGCGGCTCGCCTGCTGTTCCGGGAAGAGGATGATCACCTGCTCAACTACCTAGATGAAGACGGGGAACAGGTGCAACCGCAATACTTCGTCCCAGTCCTCCCCACCATTCTGCTCAACGGCTGCGAAGGCTTGGGTACACATCCTTCTCCTCATGAGACCTTCTTCTCTTCTCTTGGTCTCTTGCGTCAGCTGAGATCATGTGTCGTCGCTCTCGGGTCTACCAAGGCACGGGCTGGAGCACGCAGATCCCGTCGTACAATCCTCTGCAGATCATCGAAAACTTGCGGCGCAAGATCGAAGGCAAAGAGATGGAGAAGATAGCGCCCTGGTATCGCGGCCTGCAAGGTCCCATTCTGCGAAAGAAGGGTTCGCCCAGCTACGTGTCCATCGGCCTCGTCGAAAAGGTACAGCACGCCAGCTGTATCTGGCTCTCAAGGTCGATGCTGACCATGCGTGTCGTGTTTGTGTCACATGTATCGTGTGTGCGTGTTGTGGTAGATCAACCCCACGACGATACGCATCAGCGATCTGCCAGCAAAGCGGTGGACTGCAACATACAAAGAGTTCTTGGACCAAATGGCCAAACCTCCGCGGCGTGGAAGGAGGGCTCTCATCAAGGGCTTTAAGGAACACCACACGGAGAACAGTGTCGATTTCCACGTCTACATGACCAAGTACCTAGTCCTGCTTCATTCTCTTTCTCTTTCTGGCCGTTCGCGTGGTGTGGTTTATTGACCAACACTCGCTGGCGTGCTCTCTCTCTCTCTCTCTTTCTCTCTCTCTCTCTCCTCTCTGCAGGGAGCAAATGGAGCTGGCGGAGAGCGTGGGGTTGGTGGAGCATTTCAAGTTGTACAGCCAGATCAGCCTCAACAACATGCACCTCTTTGACAAGGACGGCAAGATCCGTCGTTTCGAGTGCCCGCTCGAAATTATTGATGAGTTCTTCCCTCTGAGGTAAAGGCCCTCCTCGTCCGCGCTTCTCCTTCACCCCTCATAACTAACCAACTGACGCGCTCCATCGCCAACAACACACTTGATAAGGATGGAACACTATGCCAAGAGGAAAGAGTGGCAGCTGAAGACGATGAGCAACGAGCTGCTGATGATAAGCAATCAAGCCAGATTCTACGAGCTCGTCACCGAGGGCAAGTTGACAGGTTCGGTCACCACCAGCGCGCCTTCGTCCTAGAGTGTTGCCCTAACCCTGCGCCCTTCAAACAAACAAAGTGATCAACCAAAAGAAGGAAGCCTTGCTGGGCAAGCTGCGGGAGCTGAACTTCACTCCTCTCAATTCGGGTGAGAGTGTCGGTGAAGAGCCCTCGTCTTCTACCGGGTTTGACTACCTCCTTCGCGCTCCGCTCTGGAACCTCACGCAGGAGCGCATAGAGCAGATGAAAGAGAAGCACAACAAAAAACGGTTCTCTCCTCAGATCTCTTCCCTTCCTTCCAGCGCTCATGTTGGCAACGGCAAACGGGCACCCTCGCTCACTCCGATTCATCTCTCACTGTAGGGTGGAGGTGGAGATCCTGCACCGGAGGCAGCCAACGGACATCTGGCAGGAAGAACTGCGTGAGCTGGGCGACTACTTCCATGACCTGGCCAAGAAGGACGCGCGTCGTCACTGAACGTCTCTGCAGCGCGGCCTCCAATATATCAAAAAAATTATTATCCGCAAAGTAGTACCCCCAAAAACACGTGGAACATGATCATCTGGGACTTATTCTCACTTCGGAATTAGCACTACACGACTGGATGAAGCTTCGTCGCCAAAGGCCCACCAGATCTTCCCCGAACGCGGAGCTCACGCTCACAAAACGACCGCACTACCTTTCTCTCTCGTTTCTTGTTTTGCGAAGATCATGATGGCGAAGGGCCAGCCGACGATGGCGGTGCTGTGCCTCTGGGTCGTCGTCGCCTTCTACGTCCGGAGCACCGGTGGCAGCAGCAGCAGCACTGTCCCCAGCGGAGTGGCCTTGTGCTGGGGAGACAACGCGGGCGGCAAGGCCACGGTGCCTCAAATCAACTCGACCTTCGTCTATCTGAGCGCCTCCGTCAAGGAAACCTGCGGTCTGGGCGCCGATGGTCTGGTCCGGTGCTGGGGCGTGAATACGTGGGGCCAAGGCACGGTCACGCCAAACATTCAGTACACCAACGTGAGCGCCGGGTGGGACCACTCCTGCGCCATCAGCGCCACCACCAACCTGACCACCTGCTGGGGCCTCGACAACCACCAGCAGCTGCAGGTGCCCGCGGACGCGTACTTCAAGAGCGTGCAGTGCGGGTATTGGCACTCGTGCGGAATCCTCGCCCACAACGGAACCCTCCTCTGCTGGGGCGCCTCCGGAGACAAGAACCGCTCGCAGTCGGCGGTGCCCGCGACGACGGTGCCGTTTGAGCAGGTGGCGACCTCGGAGTATCACACGTGCGGCCTCCTGCGGAACGGGTCCATCCTCTGCTGGGGCGACAACTCCAACAACCAGACCGCCGTCCCGCAGGCAGCAGCAGGATCTTCAGTCTACAGCTTCCAGCGCGTGGGCACGGGCAAGTCGTTCTCGTGTGGCCTGAGGACCAACGGCGTGGCCCTCTGCTGGGGCGACAACGCCAACGGACAATCGAGCGCGCCCACGGACCAGACCTTCACGGACCTCGTCGTCGGTGGCCACCACGCCTGCGGACTCAAGTCCACGGGCGCTCTTTACTGCTGGGGCGACAACACCTACGGACAAATCGGCGTCCCCTCCTCCTACACGTGGAAGGGCCTCACGGCCGGCGAGAATCACATGTGTGGCTTTGGCGTTGCGACGACCCCGTCTCCGACTCCCTCGCCTCGGGCTTCGTCGCCGTCGCCGCTGCCGGCTCTGTCGCCGCTGCCGGCTTTGTCGCCGCTGCCGGCTCTGTCGCCGGCTCCTTCCTTGATCCCCTCCCCCTCGGCCTCGCTCAGTCCTACCCCAGCCGTGACACTCGCTCCCATCTCAGCCAACGTGACGGCGACATTTGGATCCGACTCGCCCATTGTCGACGTCGCCGCGCCCGTGGCCTCGGGCTCTGGCGGTTCCACTTCCAGTACCTACTCCCGCTCACCCAGAATCACGACACTAACATTGACATGCCATTGACCTTAGAGACAAATACTCACTCCTGCGCCCCTCACTACTCACATTACGCAGAGAGCGATGTTCGTGTGCGATCGGAGCTGACCGGGCTGCAGGCCGGCAATAACAACATCACTCGTACGCTCGCAAAACCGCTCGCACACATATCTCATTTGGAAGAAGTTGTCCTAAGGACCGAAGTTGTGCACAACCACAACCACAACCACAACGCAACGCAACGCAACGCAACGCAACACAACACGCACGCACGCACGCACGCACCACCACAGATATTCAGTGGTCCGTCGTGAGCAACAACGCGAGTTCCGGAGGTAACAGCAGCGGCATGGTGCTGTACTCGGCCGTCCTGCCAGACAACACGACCAGTGTGACACAGACCTACGCCTTCCATCCGCAGGCCCAGGAGTCGCAGTTCAGCGGGCTCAACTTCACCATCAGCGCGGGCGCGGTCAAGTGGTCCATCAACCTCACCAGCACGGCGGCGGAGAGCAACAACTCGTCGTCGTTGTCGTCGGGCCTCCAGTTCTCCTTCCGCCTCTCGACCAACTCCACACTGGTGTCGGCCCGCGAGACCGTGAAGCTCTTCAGAAACCAGCCGCGTGCCAACATGACCACCTACTGGGTGCCGGCTGGCTACACCGACGTTGCCATCGAGGTGCAGGTCTTCGATGTGGCCCTCGTCGACGGCACCCTCCTCGCCATCAACCACTCGGTGGTGGCGGCCTCCAACGTTGGAGGCAGCCCGAGCGCAGGGTACTACGACCTCGTACTCTCGTTCCCTCCATTCACGCGGTCGCTCGAGTACGACCCGAGCATTGGCCTGGGCGTCCTCCTGGGCTCAAGCAAGGGAGAAGGAGGTGGCAGCGGCAGTGACAACACAGCGGTCATTGTTGGCGTGGCGGTGGCCATCCCGCTGGCCATCGTTGTGGTGCTGGCCGTTGTGGCGGCTGCCCTGCTGTACGGACTCTACAGGCGCAAACAGGGCGGTAATGGCCATGCTAACGCAATCAATTTCAAGGACACCAAGGATCTGGATGATCCTGAGTTGTAAAGAGGCCTGAGCAGGACTTGTTTTATACAACCCTATGAAACAATACAAAAGTGGTTGTTACCCACTGCGTTCTGGCCTTGGTCGTCGAAGTCGATCCCCACGACCTGGACCCAACATCGTTTGCTAGATTTGCATCCTGCGCTTGATCGCGATCACGCACACCGTCGCAGAGACGATCGTCACGGCAAACACAGCGGCCACGGGCACCGCAACGGCTACGCCGATGATGAGGTCCAGGTTGTCGCCGCCTCCACCACCGCCATCCCTGTCAACCAGCAACAGCCCAAAGTCTATCGGGCGCGTGCGCATACCGAGCAGTCCGCCCTCGCGGCGTTGGCGCTGCCCAAGAGGAACGTGGTCATGCCGACCTGCGGCGCGTCGTCCCAGCGATCGGCGCGCAAACGGCGGATCGATACGCAACCTGCTCAAACTAGGATGCACGCCTTTGGTGAGCCAACACAAACGCGCGGCAAACGAATAGTTGGTCTCTGTGCGACACATCGCGGTCAGCAGGCGCCACCAGTCTCAAACGACAAAAAGTAGAGCATGCCGTGCGCGAACCTGTACCGGTGGTGACGAGCCAAAGGTAGCAAACGAATACCCAAGAGTTGCGTTGTTGGCGTTGTTGGTTGTCGCCCCGAGATGGCAGACGAAGGTGTATGTCGTGGCGGCGCCGACCATCGACCCGTTGTCCGACCCCACTTCCCATCCCGCTGCAGGTTGGTCGTCGTCGACGTCAGTGACATTCGATCGCGGGCCATGTGCGAGCGCGCGTACCATTGGCGAGGTCGATGGACTGGAGCACGTGCGCCTGTCGAGATCTCTTCGAGACTCACCAAGCCCAGATCGACCCGCTGCGCTGTTTGCCCTAAGCACACAAAAAACGAAATCGTTAAACCGAGAGGACGCCAGGAACCGGCACGCGCACCGGGGTACCCGACTGGCTGAGGGCGACCGAGGCAACGGTGAGGTTGAACGCGGCCACGACCGGCATGGGCACGCTCTACTGGACGAACCCTCTCTTCTTCCGGGTTCGTCGCTTTCGCTCTTTTCCTCTCGCTTTCGCTTTCACACTTGGCTTGATCACTTCCCTGAACTGATGTGTGGTCATCAAAGCAGACGTGCTTCGCCGCATTCAAGAACAGCCCGCACCTGTTTGTCATGTCTGTGGGCAAGGGCAACCTTGGTACGTGCACCACACACACACATCGCACACGCGTCACTCTGTCACACTCACTCACCAGACCGCGCAGAGAATGTGGGAGGCCAGACAACTTCATTGTGAAGGAGTACGTGCCGCAGCCGCAGATTCTAGACAGGGCCAGCGTGTTCATCTCACACGGCGGCATGGGCGGCATCAGCGAGGCCATGGTGTCCAACGTGCGCTGCCCCTCCCCTCTCCCTTAACATTCCTTGGATTCCACCAATTTCAATGCCGTGCGTCTTCAGGTTCCCATGGTGCTCCTCCCGAAGACCATCGAACAGCAGATGAACATGCGCCGTATAGAGGTACGCGCGCACCTCGGGCCCTATGCCCTCGTGACTCACGCACCTTTTTCTTTTGCTCTGCGTAGGAACTCGGCGCGGGCATGAATCTCGGCTGCCCGGCTGTCGACCGGTTGCTCGACCCGAAGGTGTCCGCGGCCTACGTCGAGGCCACGCAATCGTGCGAAGAAACTGGAGGGGCCAAGGTACCACTTGATTCACCTCTCCCGAGCAGCTGGCTGGCACGCAACACTGCGCTCACGCACCATCACCAAAGAGGACGAGATCGTCCACCGCGGCAGCCACCAATGCAGCGAGTGGCTGCGAAAGAGACGCGAGAGTCCAATCGCCCGACGCTGTGCCATAAATGTCCACCACGGCAGAGTAAACCGAACCAGTCCATCCACCAGCGAAAAAGACCCGACCTTGACCTTGGGCTGAAGCGGCAACCAGGTTATCACGCGCCTGTGAAAGCGAACCAGTGGACCAGGTGTGCGACATGGCATTGTATGCGTCGACCACAGACAACAACGCGCCGTTGGCATAGCCTCCGGCAAAGAGTGCCAGGTCGCCACCCGAGGCAGACGCCGGCAGGTAGCGAGCGTGCGAGAGCGAAGCGGTCGTCCACTGAGCGTGTGATTCGCGGGAACCGAGGAGCAGAGGACGATGTGAAGAAACGAAGTCTCTTACGAAGTCTCCATAACAAATTCCTTAGGTGGTCCAATAGGAAAGTGTCTCTCGGAGGTACGATTCTTGTGCTTCTTCAGTACATCTGAACTTCTTAGTCACTCAGCATGAAGAAGCTTCTGCGAGGCCAGAGCAAGACTGAGGTCAGTAAGGCCCCTGCCGGTGCCACGCTGACAGAAACTGAAGCGGATACCTACGTGCTGCAAACTCAAGGTAACATAACCAAACTTATTATTATTATTGAAGCTCGCCCAGCTGGATGACATTCTCCTGTTATGTTGTTGACGTCTGAAAAATAAAAAAAAACAAAGAGGGGAAGTGGGTTTTCAGCCCAGAGCACTACCCGGCGGTCATCAAATGCGATGGGTCGGGGCGAGAGACCGCCATTCGGCTGCGGCCCACCCGGCCTGTCCTCATCCTCTCCACCAATGGAGGTGGGACTCTCTACTACGAGTCCCTCTACACGTTTGATGCTGTTCTTCGCACAGAGACCTTCGACACCGTGATCCTATTCGGGATGAGAGAGCCGCGGATCAAGCCCCTGCAGTTGGAGATAGAAGAGAAGATCAACGACCTCTGGGCTAAGTGTCACACAATGCAGCAGGCTGCAAGCAGCAAGGCTGGCTCTTGAACCACAAAAAAAAAGAAGAAAGTGAGTGTACTTTTGTAATTCCTTTTGCAAAACTAGTCAAACTGCCAATCCCAAGATGCAGAGTGGTACAATGATGCACATCACCTTGTCACTGTCAGATACAACTGCCATGAGACATCATCATCAGCTG
>NW_004457453.1:0-19212 GCF_000313135.1 Acanthamoeba castellanii str. Neff
GGGCGGAGTGGCTGCCGGCGGACGTGCGGGCGATGGTGAAGCCGCGAGAGAAGCCCGTGCGCGTGGTGGTCGTCTTCCCGCTGGACTGCGAGATCGACCTGCTCGAGGTTCGGCTCATGGAGACCTACGTACGTAACCCACTTTTGTTGTATGTTCGCTCGCCCGTGAGTTGCTCACATCGTGTGTGTCGTGTGTCGTGTGTCGTGTGTCGTGTGTCGTGTGTGTCGTGTGTGTCGTGTGTGTCGTGTGTCGCGTGTGTCACGAGTGCAGGATGTGGTGGACTACTTTGTCATCGGGGAGTCAAACTACTCCCAGGTGGGTGGCGCCAAGCGCCTCCACTTTTGGGAGTCGCGCCACCGGTTCGAGCGGTTCTGGCCCAAGATCCGCCACATGGCCTTCTGGGAGGGTCCGTCGCCCCAACCTCCCCGCCTCAAACACCACTGGCTGCATTTTAAATTTCTTAATGATTGCACGGAATTGGTTGGTTGGTTGGACACACAGGTTTTAAGGATGCGACCCAAATCAAGAAGCACGACTGGACCAACGAAGATCAGGAGCGGGGCTTGCTGGGCCAGGGTCTGCGCGGACTCGACGACGATGACATCATCCTCCTCACCGACGCGGACGAGATCGCCAACGCCGACGCCCTCAATTTCTATCGACACTTCACCGGTGCTCCACAATCTTCCCAATCTTTTTGTGGGTCCATTCCTGAGCTCAGTCACCTCATCACACCACCGCACACGCACACGCACCACCGCACACGCCCTCAACAACAACAACTACTACTACTACATCAGGGTATCCACCGGGCGGTCGCATCTTCGTGCGATGGTCGCAGATGGGCTTCTTCTGGAAGGTACCCGCCGTGTGGACTCCGCAAGCCTGCATGACCACCTACGCCATGTACGCGCACCACCTTCTGCCGCAGCAGTGACGACACGACACGACACGACACGACACGACCAACGACACGACCAACGACACGACGTCGGTTGGCTACAGTGAGTGTTGAAGCAGTGTTGACCTGTTATGCCCCCCCCCCCGCCCAAACCAGAGCCAAGCAGATTGGAACGAGCGGCATCCGTAAGGCCAGATTCAAACTTGAGCATGGCCGCGACTGGTGGACCTTGGGCAGTGCCTCGGTCGTTGCTGGATGGCACTGCAGCTGGTGCGTGCGGTGGCAATGAAGCCTGCTTTGTGGCCGCCACTCGCGGCAAGCCCTACCTTTTACTGATGACATGCTTGCGGCGCGCGAGCAGGTGCTTCCCGCCCCAGGACTATATGAACAAGTTCCGCAACGTGATCGAGGCCTGGTGGTTCCACGCCGATGAGCTGAAGGACTTCACCCCGGAGGTCTTTGCCAACGCACGCTACAAGGGCACCAAGCCCATTGCCGCCGACGTCGTGGTGCAAGACCACGAGGTATCGTATCCTCCCTCGCTACTCAAGTTCAACTACGTCTGACTCACGGGTTTGGTGCTGCCTCCGTCGCACACAACGCATAACATGACACACGCCACGACACACGCCACGACACACACCACGACACACACGACACACAGGGCATTCCCAAGGCGGCCTTGGAGAACTTCAAGTATCTCTCCGACAGGGACGTGTTCCCCAAGTGTGGCTGGTGTTTGATGCCGAAGGACCCAACATCCCACCCCGTGGGCTCCATCAAGCCGGAGGACCCGCTCCCGGAGGACATGGTGAAGCAGAGCCAACAGTGCTCGAACGACGTGACCCTCGCCTTCACCCCCTACCGCTAATTATTTAAATGTGAATATTCCAAGCAACACACTCTTGAAAATGAAGCAAACATGTGTAGCAGATGCCATTGACAACATGTGGATGATGTTGTTTGTCTTCAGTTGCATTTGGATTGAAAATGAAGCAAGCATGTGATGATGTTGTATTGTGTGTCTTTTGCGAGGGTGGATTGGGTGCTACGAGGGTGGATTGGGTGCTACGAGGGGCGGGGTTCAATGAGGAGGGAGACCTCCCAGAGGAGCTTGTCGTTGTAGGGGACCACGCGCTGCTGCACCCACTCCCGCTTATCCCGTCGGGAGCCCTCGCCCTCCCACTCCTCGACCTGCGCGGCATCGCTGCGCGTGAAGCCGGCAGCACTGCTCTCGGGCGCCTTGCACGGGTCGTCGCGCTCTGCATTGACCTCGTTGTCGTCATCGGGCGCCACCTTCTCTTTGTGCCTGCCCACAATCTCGCTCTTGCTCTTCGAAGCTTTGCTGTTGTCGCCGCTTCCGGTCTTGTTGTGCTTCTTCTTCTGCTTGCCCGCCGCCGCGGAGGCTTCTTGGTGGTCGGGCGTCGACTCGGCCGAGGAGAAGATGCCGAAGCCGCGCACGGGGATGTCCTCGACCCACTCGCGGTAGGGCTCGATCGGCACAAAGTTGTACTTGTGCTCCCGGAACTTGATCATCTCCGAAAAGATAGACGCCTGCCGGCACACACTACCATCAGCCTACCGCACACACCACCGCACACGCACGACGCGCACGATACACACGACACGTACCTCGATCTTCTTCTTGGCGAAGTTGACCATGCCGTTGGCGATGACCTCGGGCACCTGCGAGAGGTGTTCGAGGTCGATGATGTAGATGGCGATGTAGGGAATGAGGCCGTAGACCTCGTCGTCCGACCCACTCTTCCGCTTGTCGCCGCCGCCGCCCGCCGCGTCGTTCTCCCGACTGAGCGCCACCGTGTAGCGCTCGGCCTTGTTGAAGTTCTCGGTCCACGCCTCCCGCTGCATCTCCCGCAGCAGCTTGTACGAATTGTCGGGCGAAATGAGGCTGCTGAGCTCATCGAACACCTTCTTCTCCTTCTTGTTCACCAACTGCGTGGTCGCGTAAAATAGTGAGGGGCGTGAGAGTGGTCAGCAAGGCGGCGGCAGCGACGACGACGAGTTCAAGTGGTCAAGGGGCAGGAGGGTGAACGGTACCTTCCATGTCTTCTTCAAGCGGTTGATGGAACTGTGGTTGAGTCCGCACAGGATGGCCGACATGTCGAAAAAGTTGTTGTACCCGAAGCAGGCCTGCACATGAAGGTAAAGTGAGACACCGCCGCACATCTTGCATCCTTCATCACCGACTCGAATGCGAACCTTGGCCAAGTTGACGAGCTTGCGCAGGGCAGCCACGCGCTGAGGTAGCGCGCGGTAGCTGAGCACCTCGCGGGTGGCCCACTTGGCAACCTGCCAACGAATCGAGTCAGACCGGGCCACAAGGAAGCTCGAAACAGGAAGAATGGCGCACACGCGCGCGTACCTCGTCCCAGCGATTGAGAAAGTTGAAGATGCCGAGGAAGGAAGAGGTGATGGCCATCTTCCTGTGCGCGTGCATGTAGCCCACAAGTCGAGTCGGAGTTATTTGCCTGGGGTTGAGGAATGATAGGAGTTAAAAAACGAACAAGCCTTGTGCACGTGGCCAATGGCGCCAGCACCACTGGTGGCGCGCGTACCGGTAGAGGGACTCGGAGTAGAGCGTGAACTGCCGCGCGAGTTCGATGGCGTCGATGTCCATCATCTCCAGCTTGTCCGCCGTCGGGATACGGTTGGGAATGCGCGGAATGGGCGGATTGGACGCCAACCGGCCCTGAAGAATGAAGCGACAAGAGCGAAAGCGAAAGCGACGGAGAAAAACGAGAGCGAGAGTGAGTCGGAGTGCTCTGTGGCCTGCTGAGCGGGGGAGGGGATGGAGGTACCCCGCGAGAGAAGCGGTAGAAGAGGTCACTGGCGACCTTGAAGACCGATCGGCGATCCCGCTTCTCGAGCGAGCGGATGATGTTCTGTTGAATCATTTTGTTGCCCAGCGCGATCGCCTCCGCCGTCGAGTCCATCCCCAGCTTGTCGCGACACCAATCCACGAAATCCATGCCTGCACAGTTCGCGCATGACAGTTGATGCCCAAGCGCCATCAGAAGAAGCAGAAAGAAAGAGATCGAAGACTGGTCGACGAATGACAGGGCCACGCGCGTGTGCGTACCGTTGAAAGAACGAACGTATTTCTTGCCCTTCTTGTGGAAGATCTGAGTGGCGACGCCCATGTCCTCGCGTTCCATGACCACCAGGATCTCCGAAAGCGGTGAGTTCTTGTCTACCAACACCTCGCGCGCCTGTCGTTGGCGGAAGAATGAGTGAGCTGTCGACTGGGCACAAGCAACTGGCCGCTCAACTGGGGTGAAGTACTCGAGGCGTGGGTGAGGTAGTACCTGCTCAAGCACGAGAGACTTGATGGCCTCGTAGTGCTGCTCGTTGGGCTGATGCACGCGCAGGGTGTTCTCCACGAAGTTCAGCATGCGGGCCAGCAAGCGCGGGTCGTCCTCGAAGTCGTAGAAGTGGTTGGCCAGCCACTTGCGCATGACGTTGAGCACGCGCAGCTGCAGGAGCGGCAGGTACTTGTCGTAGAGGAGGTGCGACGACGAAGAACCCGATGACATCGACGTAGAGACCTCGGCCGCCGATTGCGAGATGGACAGCTCCATGTCCTTGGCCACCGACGGCGGTGGCAAGTTGTAGCGGTCGATCAGGAAATCGAGCAGCTCTTGCGGCTGGGCGAAGGAGCGGTACGAACACAAGAAGTCGTCCACGAACTGTCGGTCTGTTTTTCGGGGTCAGTGGGTCATGATCAGCACAGAACTTGACTGGTGGGTGGCACCTTGGACCTCGCAGTCGGCGAGGTGCGACATGAGTCGATCGACCTCACCGCCGATAATGGCCTCCTTGCCCTCTTTGAGGACCACCTTGAGGCCTCGCTTCCAGTCGTCGGCCAGCAGCGATGGAGCTTCGCCCTGTGTTCGTAAGAGTTCATTAGCATCAGAGCAGCACTAGAGTAATGGCTACCGTTGAAGACATAGAGCCCTACCATGTCCCGATCTGTTCGCTCCTTGCGCTGACCCTCCTTCTGCAGGAGCGACTTGAATGCAAACGAGTCGTGGAGTGGTGCGCCGGGGTAGGGAGCGTCGGTCGCATCGGACCGCTGGCTGGCACCCGCCACCGCGGCCGCGGCGCAGATGGCGGCGCCCACGATTCCACCATTGGGCGGCAGGCGGAGCTGCGCTGCGTCGTCGATGAACCCCGAATCGGCCGCCGCCGTGACGGTGGTGGTTTCCCTGCCGCTGTCGGGGCTGACCCAGTCGCCCTCCCTTCGGGGGGTGAGTTCGCCGACCGGCTCGCTCTCGGCCGGTTCCCGCCTCCCGACACCACCAAGGTTGACCGGCGGCACGGGCAGAAGTGGTCGTCGTTGATGCCTCGGGGACTGCGGCGAGCCGGACAGTGCCTGCGGTGATTGATGGTGACGCGGCGGCAAAGTCGAGGTGAGCAACTGACCGAACGGCACGTCCTCCGCTTTGTAGCCGCCCCGTGGCGTTTGCACTATCGTTTTGAAGCTCCGGAACTCATTGAAAAGCTCGTAGTCTGCGATGCATTGGAGTTGTGGGTTGAGGTTGGTGAGCATCAAGTCAATCATTCACTCAAAGCGAAGCCAATGGGCGATGACCTGTGGTGCCATCGGTGACGTACCAGAGGCCTGCTGGAGCTTCCACCTGGGGGAGCGCTCGACCTGCCCTTGTTTGTGCCGGTCGCGCCATTCGCTGGAATGCCAGTACAGCGGCATGTACTCGTATGATCGTGCGCCGCCCCTACACGCGCCACCAACACGAACGATGAGTCAACCAGCGACTTTTCGCGCTTCATCAACCGATCGAGCGTACCACTCTGGAGCCGCCTGCACGAGCATGGAGTTGCGGTGAAGAACCATTTCGGCCGTCCACGCCCGCCTGTCCCTGTGATTGGACCAGAGTCGTCGAGTCAGGAACAGGAAACCATCGGACCAGTGCGAGTGAACGGAAGAAACTAACATGAGTCCCTTGCGGGGAGAGATCAGGCCGCTGCTGAGCCGCTGCTGTTCGCGGAAGAGACTGTTCCTGTAGAAGTTGTAGAAGCGGCCCTTGCTGTCTTCCTTCTCCTTCCCCTTCTCCTTCTCCTTTGTACACCCGGGTCTGCTCTGTCCGCCTTCGTCATCCTCGCTTTCGTTTTCACTTTCGCTTTCGCTGTCGCTTTCCGTTGAGTCCTCTTCCTCTTCGCTTCCGACCTGCTCTCCCTGCTCGCTGGCTTCTCTGTCGCTGTCGTCCTCCCAGCTGGCGTCGTCGCTCGATGACGCCGAAGAGTAGTCCACGTCGCTGTCCTCTTCCTCTTCCCGCCGGCCGTCGTCGGCGTTGCCCCCGTCGTCGCTCTGGTAGCCGCTCTCCACGACTGCGCCGTGCTTTCGTCGCTTCTCCCAGCCCATCTTACACTGGCGCTCGTCCTCGCAGGGACTGAACTCTCGCGTTGACGTTGCGTCGCTCTCCTGATCAGTCGTCGATGAGTCTTCATCATCGTCATCATCACCGTCACTCGAGCAGTCCTCGATGTCGCCTTCCTCCTCCGTTTCGCTGTCCTCCATCACACCCGTCGCGAAGCTCCTTCTCCTTCGCTTCGCATGCGCAGTCGCTGCCGACGTCCGGGCGAGCTCCGCCTTCGCCAGCGGTCGCGTCGACGCTCTCCTCCGCTCCTGCGCGGGGCCAGCACGCACGCCGGTCGTTCCGCTCTCGGCACTCCGCAGCGCTTCCGCTATCTTGGCGTCGCGAATTCTTTGAATTTCGAGGCCCAGCTGGTCGGCCGTTGCTTGGCCCTTTCGCGCGCTTTTTCTTCGGCGTGTAGCCTCGCCGCTGCCGCCTTGGGCGGTAGAAGACTGAAGATGACGATGATGGTGATGGTGACGATCGTGTGTGCTGGTCTCCTTGTCCCTCCTGCTCTTCTTCTTTTTCGTGTGGGGTGAACGTCGTTCCTGGGAGTGCTTCATGCGGTCGAGGTGGCTTTGTAGAAGGGCGCGAAGTCGCATGTTTTCCTGCTCGAAGGAGCGCAGCGAGGAACGACGGGACCTCCCTGGCGAGGAGGGAGATGAGGAGGATGACCCCTTGGAGCGAGCCCGTGTGGGCAAGGCTCCTCCTCGTAGCAGAGGAGATTCGTCCAGATCGGGAGATCGTCTTCGTTGTGCTCGGTATTCTTCCTCTTCCACTTCCTCTCCTCCCTCTGCTTCGGCAACCACCTCCCGCTTCGCCCCGTGGAAGAATTCATCCAACGCCGAATTTGATCCGTTTATCTTGTGCATCTGCGCCAGCCTCATCTTCTTGTTGCAGCCCTCGGCGACGTCCGTTCCCGCCTGCAAACGAAACAGAACAACAGGAGGTCAGTCAGATTCACCTTCACTTGGGCCTTCTTCCTTTCTGCACCAGGAGGTACCAGCATACGAGGGCAGTCTCGCTGCCAAGATGAACGAGGGGAGACCAAGTAAGAGAAGGAGAGCAGAGAGGACGGAGAGACAACAGGGAAAGGATGGATTTGTCCAAACCCAGCGACGACCAGATACCGCCCACAAATAAGAGGCGCTCGTAATTCCTAGCTCTTCTTCGCTCTTTGCCTTTTCTCTCTTTGCTGTTGGGCTGGGGCCGAAGGAGAAGGGGTAGAAGGAGGAAGAGGCTGAGCTGCAAGTGGTACCTTCACGTGGAGGGCACCACCCGGGATGAGTCGTCTAGCAGAGATGAGGTGGTGTGAAATGAAATGCTCTTTATATAGGGCTTGCAAAGGGCGGGCCTTAGGCGGTACAGTGCTGCGTGGGGAAGCGGTTGAGTGGTGAGGCGGTGCTCTCGCCTGGCGCTGTTGACAAGAATGTTGCGCCCAGGCCACAAGAGGAAAAGACGTAGAAAAGAGGCGGCGATGCTCCGGGACCTTGTGTTGTTGGAGCACCAACGTGAACACCTGGTGTTGGCAGGCTGCCCAAACCGCACGAAGTCAAAACCAATTTTTTATTCGAAGAATTGCAGCCATAATTGTTGGCCTTTTTATTTTTTTATATAAAGTGGACGAAGATGGACGGGAGCGATGACGATGAGTTCAATGGCTTCGAGGAAGGCGAAGAGGAGGAGGAGGATTTCGACTTTGGGGATGGAGATGGCGATGACGACAACGATGATGAACCCCTCCCATCGCTATCCATGGCAGACGATGATGCCATTAGCAGTAAAGGAAGCATGAGGGCCTATAAAATAATTGCCTTTGAGGACATTATCTCGAGCCAGCAGACCAAGGCTGAGAAGATACACGAAGTGCTCGTACGCCCCCACATCTAATTTTACTCTGAATTGAGCGACTAGATGCGTGGCTTGATACGTCTGTTTGACTCTTTGCCGCCGCTGCAGGGCATCGCCAACTCATTTGCACGCATCCTGTTGGTGCACTACGGCTGGGACGAGGAAAGGTTGCTGAGCGACTTCTTCGAGCGCGGCATCGACTACGTGTACAAGAGCGCGGGCGTGGTGGCCCCGAAGGAGAACGAAGACGAAGAGGCCGGTGCCGACAAGGCCCCAAGCGACGCTGGGGACGACGACCTCAACCCTAGCGCTAAGTGTCGCAAGAAGGAGGTCGCCTGCGAAAGGTATCGTCGTGTCGTGTGTCGTGTGTGTTTGTGGTCAGTTGCTAACGCTCGCCACGCAGCTGCATGGACGACGTGCTCGAGGACAATACGACCAAGCTCGCTTGTGGTCACAGGTTCTGCAACGACTGCTACCAGGTACATAGCACCGCGCCGAGCATGCACCCGCGGCCCGCGCCTCGCGAAGTCCACTCATGTTGAGCTCACTTTCGCCGTTCGCGTCGTGCTGGTCGTCTAGACCTATGTAGCGATGAAGATCAACGAGGGACAAGCCAACGCCATCACCTGCATGGCCTACAAATGCAACACAAAGCTCGACGAAACGTTGATCCCCAAGTACGCTCCTCCGCCCCAGGCGTTTTGACAAGCTTCTCTTCGGCCCGGTGCGAGCGACTCACCGTGGTGGCGCGTGCAGGCTGGTCGACGACCCACTAGTTTTGAAGAAGTACCACAAAACCTTGGCCGAGTCCTATGTAAATGATAATCCCCTGGTCAAGTGGTGCACATCCACACCGCACTGTGGCAACGCCGGTACGCGACTTCCCCGTTCTCGTTCGTTGATGCCTCTGACGCTATGCTCCCTATCCCTGCCCAGTCGAGGTGTTGTGGGGCAAGCAGGTTGAGGTGCAGTGCTGCTGTCACCATCGGTACGCGCTTGTGTGCCACCACTTCGTTTCAGCTGTCGTGTCTGCGGGGGCGTGGCTCACGTGAGCGTGTTCAGGTTTTGCTTCAACTGCCTGAAGGACCCGCACAGCCCGGTGCCGTGCAAGATGGTGAACCAGTGGATGGAAAAGTGCGAGGGCGAGGGAGAGACATTCAAGTACATATCGGCCAACACCAAGGACTGTCCCAAGTGTGGCTCGCCAGTGGAGAAGAACGGAGGCTGCAACCTAATGACTTGTCGTTGCGGCACCTTCTTTTGCTGGGTACGCGTGTTTACTTCTTCTTTTTTCCCCCCTCGTCGTTGCGTTTTCATGTCATGACGAACTTCTCTCTCGCGTCTTCTTCTTCTTCTTCACAGCTGTGCGGCGCGCAAACGGGTTCTGCGCACACGTGGGAGAAGATCGCGGGCCACTCGTGCGGCAAGTACAAGGAGGAAAAGGAAAAGAACGCCGACGACGCCCGCGTGTCTCTGCAGCGATACATGCACTACTACGAACGGTACATCGCATCACACGTCAGACGCTATCACGCCTCGCAGTAGAGCTGGACTAGTCCAATAACGTTTCTCTGCTCCCCCCCGGTGGCTAGGTACAAGGCGCACAACGACTCTTCGATGCTGGAGGCGCAGATGCGGGTGCAACTGCTCGACAAGGTGTCGGTGCTGCTTGAAAAGACCGGCACGTTCACCTCCTACGAGGAGAAGTGGCTGGCGCGCGCTCTGGACATGCTCTTCGAGGTACTGTCTTCTGGCCCCATTGTCGTTTGGGGGTTGGTCGGGGAAGAAGAACGTGAAAACTCAGCTGACTTTTCACCCACGACGTTGCTTGCGTAGTGTCGCCGAGTACTGAAGTGGTCGTACGTGCTGGCCTACTTCATCTTTGGGCCGGAGGGCAAGAAGATGGTCGACCAGGAAGCCAACAAGGCGCACAAGATGCTCTTTGAAGACCACCAAGAACAGGTAGGTGTCGCACCGCAGCCACTCTCCCGAGCCTCGGCGTGAGCGCAGTGGTCCGCGTACTTACCCTCACAATTCTCACTCAGCTGGAGATCACCACCGAGATCCTTTCCAAAAAGCTGGAGACTCCACCGCAAGAAATGACTTCTGGTGCGTTTCGGCGTGAGCCCAGGCGCGCGTCTGCAGTGCACTGACTTATGGTCACTATGGCGGTGTTGTGCTGTGCAGATCTGCACCTGGACATCATGAATATCACGGTGCTGGCGGAGAGGCGGTGCAAGGGCCTCTTCGACATCATTCTGAGCGACATCGTGGCCAAGGGAGCCTACGGCTTCGATGTCTCCGGCTACTCCTTCTCCATGGAACTCAGTTCCTTACATTGTACGCCGCTCCGCCACATTCACGTCAGCTGCTCTTTCTAATCCGTTTCGTGTCGTTGGTCGTGTTGTGTCGTTTCGCCCGCGTACAGCGATCCAGCAGCGGCTGGGCACGCCAAAAGAGGACGAAAGCGCACCAGACGACAAGGCCAAAGGCAAGGAAAAGGAGAAAGAGAAGGAGAAGGAAAGGGAGAAAGAAATGGAGAACGCGGAAGTGAAGGCGGCGCCTGCAGTAGGGTTGAACAGCCCGGTGGCCAAGATCGCACGCAAGCGCGACGACAACGCTCGCGATCGACTGTGGGAAGCGCGACGAGCCCACCGGGGGCAGGCCGTCGCGGCAGTCCCTCAAGAAGTGGCGGTCGAGCCGAAGAAGGACAAGCGGAAGAAGAAGGAGACGAAGGAGGAAGAGGAGATGTTGAAGAAGGCGATGGAGCTTTCTGAAGAGGAGATGATGCGTAAGGCCATCGAGGCCAGCGAGAAAGAGCAACTCGGGATGGTAACTTACGAGACGTGGCTCGATGGAGAGATGGATGTCTTCGTGGAGAAAGGGAAGAACGAGGAGGACGAAGAAGACGAAGAAGACAAGGACGACGACAAGACGACGACGACGACGAAGATAAAGACGAAGACGAAGCGCGCCGCTGCCGCCAACAAGAAGCGAAAGCGAACGGAGACGAAGGGCCAAGGCGAGCAGCCGGACGCCGAACAGGAACTGCTGCGGCAAGCCATCGCCGCCAGCATCAACGAGTTCTAACGCTTTGGGCGCCCAATGTACAGGAAATAAACGCCGCCCAGGCGTTGCCGTCTCGCGCTCGGACAACGTGGCTGCGGCTTATTCACAGCTTGCCATTGTCGTACGTCACCTTCTCTTGCCAGGTTCCATTTTGGTCGCGACCGCTGTTGGGAGTGAAAGCAACCGTCCGGTTGGCCCTCCCAAACGATTTCCGAAACGTGCGCCAAAGCGGTCAGCTTCGGAGATATTTAAATTTGTCTCCAGTACCAAATATGGAGGCCTTTTTCCATTTCCATTTCCATCCCTGGCTTGCCTGAAAAGCGAAGCTACAGGCAGGTATGCCTCTTCTTCACCGTGAACCAGGAGCAAGTGCCCTGACGAGAAGGGGTTCGTGACGGCATTGGATTCGAAGGTGATGGGCTGGTACTAACCGTCCTTCCCTTCCTGCCTCCAGTACTGCGCAGAATGAGGAAGTCTTCCCTGCTGGCGATCGCCCTCCTACTTGTAGGGGTGGCCGTGATGTTCGGTGGCAGCGCTGCCGCTGTTGATATGCCCTGGCTTACCGTAAAACAGGGCAACAACCGATACTTCATCGCCGACGACCAGGGCCGAGAGGTACAACTGCTGTCCCCTCATTAAACACCCCCCCCCCCGCCCGAAAGCTGACGCAGCGTTCACCACAACGCAGATTATCCTGCGTGGTGTGAACGTAGAGTTTTTGCAGCGCGAGCTCGACGACGCTCGTCGCCCCATTGGTACCAATGGCTCTCACCTTGACCTCCCCTCCTGCCTTCTCTTCGTCTGACGTCCTTGCCTGCCCACTCGCTGTATCTATTTCCCAAGATCCGGCTGACTACGACGGCAAGTGCCCCGTGAACAAGGAGGAGTACTACGAACCGCCGGTGTGCCAGGTGGACGCGGGAAAGGGCATGTACGGGCAGCCCACCGACTTCACGTCAAGCAACGACTTTGCTCAGATGCGGGTACCGACCAAGCCATTCACCCCGATGCCGTAGTGAGGTCTCTGATCCTTTGTTACGCCCTGGCAGGCCCTCGGTTTCAATTTGGTTCGGCTCTGCCTCAACTGGAACCTGTTCGAGCCGCAGCCTGGCAACTACAGCCAGCAGTACCTCGACCGTATTGCCCAGGTACACTGTCTGCGCTCGGCTGCTTTGCGTTTTCAATGCCTTGAAGCTGTTCACTCATTCACTCTATGCATGCGCACTTAAGGTGGTGGGCTGGGCCAAGGAGCAGGGCATCTACATCCTCCTGGACATGCACCAGGACCAGTACTCTCGGTTCATCTTCGCCGACCAGGCCTTCAACTATCCTCCCTACCTGCAGCCGCAGGACGGGCAGGACGGCGCTCCCGCCTGGGCCGTCGTGACCGACGGCTGGCCCGCCGTGGCCATTGACGGGCAGGGACCGCTCAACCTGGCTGTCATGGCCGCAGTCGACAACTTTTACAACAACCTCGTCATCCCGGGCCTTCCTCAGGGGGACGCCCCGGGACCTGGCCTGCAGGACCACTTCATCGGCGCCATAGCCTTCCTGGCCAAGAGGTACAGACTGTTCCTTATTCTGATTCCTCTCTCTCCCCCTTGTTCATCACTGTGTGTGTGTGCAGATTCAAGAACGAGAGCACGGTGGTGGGCTACGAGATCATGAACGAGCCGCCTCCGGGCTTCAACTTCGATCTGATCGATTTCTCGAGCTCGCTCCTCTACCCTCTGTATACGCGGGTCATTCAGGCCCTCACTGGCGTACGCGACGGCCTCCCCACGTGCCCTTCGTCTCAGCCCAACTCGCGCGACTGCGCTTACCCGTCGCTGGGCGTGGAGGACAACCGCCACCTCATCTTCTTCGAGCCGATGGCCATCCGCAACCAGTTCGACGTCTCCTTCCAGAACTCGGCGCCATTCACGTCGTACCCCAACCTCGTGTTCTCGCCGCACGTCTACACCCACATTTTCACCATTGACCAGGTGCTGGGTCTGCCGGCCACCAACAACATCTACCCGCCGAGCTACGACTTTGCCTTCACCACTGCGCGCTACGAGGCCAACGCGATGAAGGCCGCTGTGCTGGTGACCGAGTTCGGAGGCGCGGCGCATCTGGACAACATCACCCTGATCGGTACCATCGAGGCGCAGGAGAGGAGCCTTGTACGGCCTCACGCCCTATGTACTCTCGTTTTCATTCATTGGAGTGCCGCTCATCAGAAAGCGTTGCGGTTGTTCACAGGTAGGTTCGACGATGTGGAGCTGGAAGAGCAACACAGGGACCGACGTATCGGGAGAGAAGGACATGTGGTCGGTCTACGCCGGGCCTGTCATGATCAACGGCACAATGCAACCGAGCGGCCCGATCTTGAAGGCGCGAGAGCGCTTCATCTCGCGCATCTACCCGCGAGCCGTGTGGGGCGAGCTGCTCGACTTCTCATACGACACCGACTACCAGAGCTTCACTATGAACGCCGTGGCGGACGCTGCGGGAACCACCCTGATCTACATCCCGCCGATCGTGAGCGGAACTGTCAAGATCGCCGCCAGCGGGGCGGCAGAGGAGCACGACATGACCGTCAACCCCGACAACAGCAGGTTGGTCAACATCCGCATCAGGGGCGCGGGAGCCTATCAGGTCACTATCGTACCTGTGGGTGATGCTGTTCACCCGCTGAAGGCCAAGGGTACTGTGCCTCTTCTGATGGTGCGCCTACTCTGCGCAGCAGCTGCTAACACAACGTGCTGGAAATGAATGCAGCCCGCCGCCCGCCCGCCACAGAGATGAGTGTGGAGGGAGCCAGCTTGATGAAGGAGGTGATGGGAGCCTACGCCTCCTTGGCGAAGGTCCTGGCTTCGATCAAGGGCCAGCCTTCCAAGCTTCCCGTACTCCTGGACTTCCTTGCGTCTGATGCGATGAAGCCCCTTTGAAGGCAATGAAATCGCCTGCACGACGCCGTCTTTCTCTTCACAAACACGCAACTAATTGGGAATTGTTATTTTCTCCACCTTTAATTTATTTTCCTTTTCTCTTTGCCCTCGATTTGATTCAATCCTCAAAAGATGTCGAACGGAGTGGTTGCGAATGCCATCTGGCGGAGGTCTATGGCCGGAGGAATGAGGGGCTTCGCGTCCGCTAGCTTGCCCATGCGCGCCGGACAAAGAGTGCGACTCATGCAGGGTGTCGGTCGAAGCGGCAACGAAGATGGCGCCTTCCACGATGCTCCTGACTGGGAATACGCTGGTAAATCTCATGATCCCCCCCCCCATCCCCTCAATTTATGCCGCTTTTCCGTCTCACCTAAAAACGTGCGATTAGATGGAACACCAGCTCCCCCGTCGCGGAAGCAGATTGTTTGGATGACCAAGCGACAGGAGACGGAAGAGCGAATCCAGCGCCTGCGTGAGGAGGTGATGGAGATGGAACAGAAGGAGCTCGAGCGCCAGTCCTTTTACAAAGACGAGTAAACAACGAAACGGCCCTCTTCTTCACGCAGCCCAACTTGCCCAACGCGTTTATTCCTAAAATTCTTTGTGGTTAGCGTTCGCGCCAAAAGCTTGGCGTTGCATCTTCTTGCTTTAATTGAGGAATGGAGAAGGACGTGCAGACTCTGACTGCCCGTTTCGAGGAGGGGGAATGCTTTTACGCAATCCTCAGCGTGAAGAAGGATGCATCTGCCACTGAAATCAGGAAGGCCTACCACAAATTGGCCCTCCAGTTCCACCCGGACCGAGTGCAAGGTGACGACGCGGCCCGGGCCAGGGCCAAGAGCGAGTTCCAGACCCTGGGGCGCATCTACGAGACCCTCAGCGTGGAAGAGAAGCGAAAGTTCTACGATGAGACGGGCTCGATAGAGCATGACGATTTCCTATCGAGTAGCGAGGACAAGAATTGGGATGAGTACTGGCGCCTGCTCTTCAAGAAGGTCACCTCCGATGACATCGAGAACTACGCCAAGTCGTTTAAGGGTTCAGAGCTAGAGGCTTCCGACGTCAAGCAGGCCTATGTCGATCACGAGGGTACATTCCCGACAGCAGCGGACAGCATTCTTTCGAGCCTGCCAAGCTCACGCCCTCTATGTCGCTTGCAGGCAACATGGAGCGCATCATTGACACGGTGGTGCTGAGCAGCTGGGACGACGAAGACCGGTTCCGTGCCATCATCGACGCTGCGATCAAGGCGGGCGAGGTACCGACCTTTGACGAGTACGAGGCGAGCGCGAAGAAGAAGCAGAACAAGAAGCGCACCACCGCCGCGGCCAGACGGCGCAAGGCGCAGGAGGAGGAAGAGGCCAAGGAGGCCGAGGAGCTCGCGCAGAAGATGGGCCTCAGGGCGGGCGGCAAGAAGGGCGGCGATGACGCGCTCAAGCAGATGATCCTTCAGAACAAGGGCAAGTCAGAGACACGCTTCAACTCGGTCATCGCCAAGTACGATTCCTCCACACTCTCCAGCTGCTGCTCTGGTCTGACGCAATCGTCCTCTCTGTTGCGCGCAGCTTGGAGGCCAAGTACGGCGGCAAGAAGGAGACCAAGAAGAAGGGAGCCGGACGCAAAGGCAAGAAGCAACAACAACAAGAAGAGGAGGAACTCAACGACGAGCCAACAGAAGAGGAATTCCTTGCGCTGCGGAAGAAGCTCGAGGAGAAGAAGAGCAAACCGGAAGAGAAGGCGAGAAGCCGAAAGAAGAGGAGGATCGAGCAGGACGACGAGGAGGTGGAACTCCACGATGACAACGAGCCAACGGAAGAGGAGTTTGAACAGGCGAGGAAGCGGCTGGAGGAGCAGAGGAAGACCAAGGCAGCAGCCGCCACCAAGAAGACCACCCAGCGCGGCGCCGCCAAGACCGGCGCCAGGGGTGGTAAAGGCAGGAAGTAAGTCAAACGAAGATGCAGCAGCCACACCTAAAAGGGTACTTTTTGGCCATTTGGAATGCACGGAATGTGCGTTGCGTTCTGTTCGGCCCGCGGCGGCACGTTCCTAAAAGGGGTGAAGGCCAAGGAAAAGAAGGAAATGCTCTTTTAGACAGAAGAGGAGAAAGAAGCTGCTCCTCACCAGTCCCCCCCAACGGGTTTGTGCTTGCTCCTTCTTGTGCATTGTTTATCACCCCGAACCAAGCTGCATACAGTGCAAAGCACAACCTTCCACAGCCCAGTACTGTTTAACTCCTATTAATCGAAGGATTAGTTTGTTGGATTACGATGGGCAACCAAGCACCGACAGCAACGGGAAAGGTGGAGGTTACGGGCCTGTGGGTGTACCCCGTCAAGTCGTGCCGCGGCATCGCGCTGGACGAAGCCCGCCTCAACAAGTACGGTTTCGAACACGACCGCGAGTGGATGGTCGTGACCGAGCAGGCGCGCGACAACCTGCGCTCCTTCGTCACTCTCCGCCAGATCCCTCGCATGGCCCTCGTCGTGCCTCGCTTCGAGGTATGTACCACCACTCATGTCATGCCTTCCCCAATGTTGATCATACGCATAGCTTGTGGCTGATCACTCGTGTTCATGTCTGGGTGTAGGATGAGCACCTGTGCCTCGACGCGCCGGGGATGGACACCCTTCGCATACCGTTGGCCTACTCGGCAGAGCACGACAAGGCCGATCACGAGCAGGTCCGACTGTGGAGCGCGACGGTGCCGGTCGTCGATGAGGGCGCCGAGGCCGCCCAGTGGCTGTCCACCTTCCTGAAGAAGCCGCTCAGGTAGCCGCTCACAGTCTCTCTATCGATGGACGCAGATCACTGACCCTGAGGTGCGCCGCAGGTTGGTGCGAATGACGAAGGACTTCTCCCGACGAGTTGATCCCGACTGGTCAGTGCCGGGCGTGGAGAGCATCACCTCCCTGACCGACTGTCAGCCCTTTCTCGTAGTCTCGCAGGAGTCCCTTGACGGTAAAGCGCCATCACACCTTCCCCACTGCGCGACTGAGCTGTTGGCCACTAACATATATGACGCCAATGCAGATCTTGTGGCGAGGGTCGAACAGATAGCCAGCGAGAACGGCGAAGAGGCTGTACACATCACCATGGACCGCTTCCGCCCCAACATGTACGTCTCTGGCCGCCGGCGGTAAGCGGACGTGCAATGGAATGAGCACAGACCTCATTTTTCCTCGGCCAGTGTGGTCCGCGGAGCAGGGAAGCCGTTCGCTGAGGACTTTTGGCGAAAGCTCAAGATTGGAGGGTCCGTGCTGCACCAACGCACACGCACACGCGTGTAGACTACCACACTTGCTCACTTTCTGGGCATGCCTACAGGGTGGAGTTCCATGTGGCCCAGCCCTGCGACCGCTGCATGCTCCCACGCGTGGACCCGGTCTTGGGCGAGCTCGGCAAGCACGAGCCCACGCGCTCGCTGACCACCTTCCGCACGCGAAACGGGAAGCAGTACTTTGGCCAGTACCTCCTGCACACCAGCTACACCGGTACGAGCACTCATGCTCCTCATACTCCTCTGTGATGGGCTGAGCACTAGAGCTCACAACATTGCGGCGCCTAGGGAGCATCAAGACTGGACAGGAGGTGGAAGTCGTGGAACAAGCGGATGAGTCGAACCTTGACACCTTGTGATTGTTTTTGTGTTTAACAAAAACAAATTATTTCCAGGAAATGATGAAAACATTTTCCTTTATTCCGCATCTAATCTGCAAAGTAAACACAAGAGATGAAGCAGAGCCAAGGTGCCGGCGCATCGGGCTACCTAGGCTGGAGCCTTTACTTCCCGTTTGAGGAGTTCTCGCCTGAGGATATGGCGAGCCGTGCCACCCTCATTGATGGCTTACCTGTCGCCCATTACCACACCTGCCCAAAAGGTGCGCTCCAAGGCGCCAGTGATTAATATTGACTTAATGATGATTTGAGTGCAATGGTAGGAAGCGATTCGACGGATGAGGGGCCTCACGCTCGACTACAGCCTATTGGTGAAGGAGTTGGATGAAAAGACTAAGAGCATCTTCATGCCCGCTCTGCTGGGCGAACCTGAGCTCTGCATTGGCTCGGTTGGCGTTGCCGTCTTTGAGGTGCGCCAACCCTGCGCGACGCGCTGCTCCGCTGGTGTGTGCACACAACATGGGCTGAAGTCGTGACCTGGGGTGTGCAATAGGTCGTCTACCACGGCGTAAGCGAGGAGAAAGTTAGCAAGCACAAGCTCAACATCCGCTTTGCACACTACGACAAAGTAACGGCCATCAAGAAGATCAAGTCCAACTACATCGGTACGGGCGAGCACGTGGCGCTCACACTCGACCAGCACACGCTTACGGCCCACCATCTGTGGTGTGTGTGTGTGTGTGCGTGCGTGCGTCACGCGCAGGCAAGTTCACTTGCGTGCGAGGCACGATCGTGCGGGTAGGCAATATCAAGCCCATCGTGAGGCAAATGGACTTCCACTGTGGTCGCTGCGGCAGCACCATGATGCGCATCTTCGAGGACGGCAAGTTCAGTGCGCCGGAGAAGTGTGCCACCACGCACTGTCGTGGCCGCGCATTCGATCCCGTCCGTGGCTCGGCAGTGACGGTCGACTGGCAAAAGATCAGGTACTCTTCGCCATCTTATCACTCCAGCGGCCAGTTTCAACTGACCGCTCAACACTCACAGAGTGCAAGAGCTGATGGCGACGGGAAACGACGCAGGCCGAGTGCCGCGGACAATCGAGTGCGAGCTCACAGACGACATGGTCGATGCAGGCGTGCCGGGAGACGTGGTCACGGTGGCCGGTATCGTCAAGGTCATGAATCCCGACCTCGAAAAGCCTGGTACGTGCTTCCGCGCAGTGTGTGAGTAGCAGAAAGGCCGTTGAGCTGCGACCCTGACACACTTGCGCGATCTCAATGTCAAAAAAAAAAGGTCGAGGAGCAAAGCAACAGAAAGAGAAGGCGATGTTCGTGATCTATCTCGATGCCAACGTGGTGGAGAACTGCAAGCAGATGGACAAGCTCGAAGCGGTCGACTTTTCCCTGGTCGACCTGCAAATGATCACCGACATCGCCTCGCAGGAGAA
>NW_004457453.1:19379-20516 GCF_000313135.1 Acanthamoeba castellanii str. Neff
CGTTGGTGCCGCTTCCGCCACCTCCTTCAGCTGCTGCTGTGGTTGCGGCTGCGGCGGTTGCTGTGCGGTGCTCTCCTTGAGTTCCTTCTCTTCCTCTTCATCGTCGCCATACGCAGCCAGAAGGTCACCGAGAATACCCGGCGCCTCCACCACCTCGTCTGTCTCGACTGGCGCGTCGGTCGTCGACTCGACGGGGACCTCAGCAAGCTGCGCCTTGGGGTCTTCGCGGACTACCAACTTCTCCTGCTGGGCGGGCTCTTGACCCTGCTGCTCATCATCATCGGGCTGCTCGTCCTCGCCTCCGTTAAAATCGCGGTCGTGGTAGTGGTTGAAGCGTCCACCGCGTCCCCGGCCTCCTCGACCACCTCGGCCTCGCCCGCCCCTGCCCTCGCCGTCGTCTCCGCCCCAGCCTCCCCTGCCCCGGCCCCGACCGCGACCGCGGCCTCTTCCACGGCCACGCCCTCGGCCGCTTTCCTCCTCTCCTCGCTTGGCCTTTTCTTCCAGCTATAGAGGAACGAGTGCGTCAGCTCCATCAACAAGGTCGCGCACGGATGAGCGATCACACACACACACGCACCACACACCCACACACACACACACAGGGGTGTGCAAGTGTGGTGACGTGCAGCTACGAACCTTCTTGGTGACAATCTCCTTGGTGGGGAACTTGCGCTTTCGCTCGGCGATGTAGGCGGCGATCTCCTCGGGCGTTTCAAGCTTGGGCGACTGGAACATCGGCAGCTTCATCAACCTGAGTTGGCGTCCACCCCCCAACCATTTTAGCACCCACACAACTCCTGTCCCGCAGAAAGAGTGGAACAAGCGGGAAGCAAAGAAGGAGCTGATGAGGTACGGGCGGTACCCTTCTTTGTCGCCCTTGCCTCGACCCGCTGCGTCAGCGGCCTTAGCCGCTCCCCCGCGACCACCTCTCTGACCGCCACCACCGCCCCCTCGCCCACGGCCCCTGCCGCCTCGCGGGCCACCACCGCCTCGTGACGGGCCGGTGCTCGGGTAGTACAGGTGTGGACCAGGGGCGGGGTAGTAGCCCCACCCCGCCCCTGCTCCAGGAGCCGGCATGGGCATCGGCATGGGCATCGGTAGAGGCGTTCCCCCGGTGCCAGGCATCGGCAATGGCAT
>NW_004457453.1:20537-21668 GCF_000313135.1 Acanthamoeba castellanii str. Neff
AAACAGGTCTGCAGGCCCTTGTACAGTACCAATCGCCGACCTCAGCTCAGACTGCGCAGCAATACCTGAACGGCAAGACCGTCTACGTGGGGACGGACCCAATTTTGCCTCTCACCCTCTACATCCAGTACTCTCACCTCGAGCAGCTGACCATCAAACACAACTCTGCCTCGGCCAGGTGCGGCATCTCACCAACCAGTCAATACCACCATCTCTCTCTATCTTCTGACACATGCGGTGTTGTCTTGGCCCACAGGGATTACACTACGCCATTGCCGTGGGGCGCGCAGCAGTACGGCGGTGGCTACGGGGGTGGCTACCCCCCGCAGGGCGGCTACGGGGCTCCCCCTCCTCATTATGGCGGCTACGGCGGTCATGGCGGCCACCACGGCGGCGCTCCAGGCTACGGTGGGCATGGCGGCTACGGCGGCGGCGAATACAGCGGTTAGGGCCTGCAATCGCGGCCAGCAAACAACAAAGCCACGGTTTAGCGCAACACGAGCACGAGTTACTGGGAACGCCGTCGTGTAGCGGTGATGGCTACCCTGCTGCCCCCCCGTCACTTGCATGTTTTTTGCAGACACGCTGGTTCGTTCCGCTGGCATCGCACGCGATCTCGGCGACTAACCCTCCCCACTGCGGCCAAAGCTCCCGCACGGGGGGGGGAGGGTAGCAACAACCTAGGGGGGGCCGCCACCACAGTCTGGTCAAGTCACACCGACACACACACACAAAGAGAGAGGTAGCATGTCAAGCAGCGATAAACCCAGCGTGGTGTATGGCCTAGGCCTGTCCGAGGTGGAGAAGGCCGCAGGGTACCCGCCCGAGCACTCACTGGGAGCCATGGCTCAGGTGTCCGCCATCGCTAACCAGTGATTGTGTTGGCCTGTGCAACGCCGCGCAGGCACAGCCTGGAGGAGGGCAAGAAGCTGCGCGAGCAGGACCCCAACATCACCCAGATCAAGGGACCCGATGAAGAGACTATCACGCCTGGCAATTGGCCCAAGACTGGTACGCCCACCACCGCACGACCCACACAGAAGCGTGTCTGAGAGATCGAGCACGCACACGTTTGCCCGCGCGGACAGGTCGGTTGAGGCCTCTGCCCGAAGATGAGGCGGCGCGTCAGAA
>NW_004457453.1:23574-27601 GCF_000313135.1 Acanthamoeba castellanii str. Neff
ACGACATGGTCGATGCAGGCGTNCCGGGGAGACGTGGTCACGGTGGCCGGTATCGTCAAGGTCATGAATCCCGACCTCGAAAGCCTGGTACGTGCTTCCGCGCAGTGTGTGAGTAGCAGAAAGGCCGTTGAGCTGCGACCCTGACACACTTGCGCGATCTCAATGTACAAAAAAAAAGGTCGAGGAGCAAAGCAACAGAAAGAGAAGGCGATGTTCGTGATCTATCTCGATGCCAACGTGGTGGAGAACTGCAAGCAGATGGACAAGCTCGAAGCGGTCGACTTTTCCCTGGTCGACCTGCAAATGATCACCGACATCGCCTCGCAGGAGAACCTCTTTTCGCTGATCGTCAATTCCCTGTGCCCCACGATCTTCGGCCACCAGCTGGTCAAAGGTACCGCCGGCCGCAAGTGCTCCCTTTGCGTGCGGGGCGTGACTCACCAATCGCCGGCCTTTGTTTTGGGGGCACACAGCGGGGCTCATGCTGGCCTTGTTTGCTGGCACGCGGCGGGGCCACGACAAAGACACGCTGCCGATCCGTAGCGACTCACATGTGCTCGTCGTGGGCGACCCCGGTACCGGCCCCTCCGGCCCTCAGTTTGGCGACCGTGGGTCTGACTGCCCGCGATGACAGGTCTGGGTAAATCTCAGCTTCTCCAGGCCGTGAGCAACGTCGCACCTCGCGGGGTGTACGTGTGCGGATCGTACTCGTCGTCGTCTGGCTTGACTGTCACCCTCTTTAAGGAGAAGGGGTCGGGAGACTATGCGCTCGAAGCCGGAGCGCTCATCCTCGGTAGCTCCCTCACTCACTTCTCAATGACCGCAAGTAAGCCAAGTAATCATCGTGGTGGTCATGGCAGGCGACCAGGGCGTGTGCTGCATCGACGAGTTTGACAAGATGCCCAACGAACACCAATCGCTGCTGGAAGCCATGGAGCAGCAATCGATATCGATCGCCAAGGCCGGCATCGTTTGCTCTCTACCCGCCCGCACGGCAGTGATCGCCGCGGCGAATCCCGTGGGCGGACACTACAAGTACGTAGCGACCCGTTTGCTTTTATTGGACACACCACCTCACCTGAGGTCTAACCTTTCACCGAAACCTTGAAACCCTCAGTCGAGCCAAGACCGTGGCGGAGAACCTGAAAATGAGCGAAGCGGTGCTGTCACGTTTCGACCTGGTCTTCATCCTGTTGGACAAGCCCGATGAGCAGCGGGACCAAATGATCTCCGACCACGTCATGGCGGTGCGTCTCTTTGCCGCTTACGATATAGGCCGATATCGCGATCGTAGGGGGCTAACCTTACACATTGTCATCTCTGCCCTGTACAGCTGCACTCGGCCCAAAAGAAGGTGCACAGGAAGAGGAAGAAAGGTACCCATGTCTATTACAACAGTGCAGTTGCCACGCTTCCTGGTGGCCTGGCTTCTATAGCTCTCTCTCTCTCTCTCTCAACTACGACTTGTGTGCGGAGCAGTGGAGAACGAGGAGGACCCGACCAAGCGCAAGTCGTTGCTCCAACGGCTCGACCCGTCTCTAATCCCCGCGGACACGCTCATTCCCCCGCTCCTCGTGCGCAAGTACATTGCCTACGCGAAGAAATACGTCTCGCCCAAGTGCGTGGCCCATCACTCCCTCCGCCCGTTGGCTGCTTGACCTGAGCTCCTGGCCTCTTCGCCTGATGGACCCTCTTCTCACAACACTGCGCGTGCCCCACGATGCAGGCTCAGCGTGGAGGCGTCGGTCGTGCTGCAGAACTTCTACATCTCCCTTCGCAAGAAGCACCGGGCCTCGGATTCCACCCCTATCACCACACGACAGGTACGGCGGAGCCCCCAGCTCGCAGCTCACCCGTGCCCGACTGATTTACTCACCTCCGAATCTTTTCTTTCTCTTGTGCGCGCGACAGCTGGAATCGCTCATCCGGCTATCAGAGGCGAAAGCCAAAGCGGAGCTTCGTGACGTGGTCACCGAAGAAGACGCACGGGTACTTCACCCGTTTTGACAACGTCTGCATGGACAAAGTGTTTTGGTGCTGATTTGATTGCCTCTCCCCCCCCCAAGGACGTGGTGGAGCTGATGCAGAGTTCCCTGTTCGACCTGTTCGAGGACGAATACGGCAATCTCGATTTCAGGCGAACGACCGGCGTGAGCAAGTCGGGCCAGGTGAAGGCGTTCGTGCAGGCCCTGTCTAAGGTTGCAGCCAGGGAGAGCAACTCGGTCTTCACCAAAGTGGTACGCCCTCTCTTGGCTCCCGGCTCTCTCCTGTGCTTTGGGCATGTGACTGCGAAGAGAGTACCATGAGGCTCATGCGTATGTACGTGGTCGTGGCCCGGACTCGTGCAGGAGTTGAACCAGGTGATGAGCGACATCAACCTGCGGCTGGACATCAGCTTCGACGACTTCATCGACCGCCTCAACATTCAAGGCTTCCTCCTCAAAAGCGGACCCAACGCCTACAAACTGGTCGCCGCCTAGGAGGCTTGAAGCTGCCCTCACCCCACCAACCTGTTGTACACACCCCCTTCTACCCTCCCTTTCCCTGCATCGCCGCCGTCGTTGATGTGTGGTCAAAAGAGAAGAGATGTATCTATGTTCAAAATTTTTACATGAAGCTCGTGACGCTCTGCGCCAGAGGTGAAGGTGAAGAAGATAAAAGAGATGAAGAAGAAGAGAGAAGGAGTTATGGTGGTGGCTTTAGAGGTGGGTGATGGCGGTGTTCTGGCGCGTTTCGAGGCCGGATCCCTCGTTCATGTCCTCCATCGACTTGAGCTGCTCCATCTGCTTGTGCACGCCCGCGAACCCGTTCTTCTCGAAGAAGGCCGCCGGCGAGGCCTTGTCGTCGATCTCGGCCACGTGGATCAGCTGCTGCTTCTGCTGGCGGCCGTGCGAGCCCACGATATCGCGCAGAACGCTCGGGCGGCTCTCGTCGGCCTTGCGCAGGCTGTGGAGCAGGTCCAGGCGCACCTGCGACCGATCGCTGATCTTGGCGAACGGCACCGCGCGCAGCTTCTGCACGTCGCTCCGTCGGATGGCCGCCAGCAGGTCGACGCGCCTCGAGTCGTGCGTGACGCGCTTGAGCGAGGCCAGCTCCTTCTTGCTGGAGAACAGCGACGGGCTCGAGCGGAGCGGGTCGCGCAGGCGCGGCACGACGAGTACCATCGGCCGCGGCGTGTTCCCTTCGCGGATGTCCCTGAGCAGCGGCTGCACGTCGAAGTGCTTCAGCGCGAAGGGCCTGTCGCGCGGGAAGAGGTCCGCAAAGTCCACTTCGTCGCGGACTTGGACGTGGCGCATGGTGGCCCGCATTTTGTCAAAGCCGCCGGCGAACGCGATCTGGTTGAGCAGCGACTCGCGGCGCAGAAGTGTGGTGACGATCTGCGCGCGCAGCTTCTGGTACTTCTTCTCGTCGGCCAGCGACTGCTGGAGCGCCACCTCGGACCGGCCCTTGGTCACCTGGCGCTGGCCCTCGCGGGCGAGCTGGCCGTCGCGGATGAGGTGGCCGATGGTCTCCTTCACGCCGCCCACAAGCTGGTCCTTGAAGGCGAGGGCGAAGGCCGCGTCGGTCTCGATGGCGTCCTTGATGGTGTCGACGGTGCGAGCCGAGAAGACCCGATCGACGTTGTTGCCAAAGGAGTCGAGCAGGCGGTCGGGGTGGGCGAGCGAGTGGGCGACGGCAACGATGACGTCGTCGGTGCGCTGCTTGAGCTCGTCAACCAGCTTGTCGACCGCATCGGCGACCGACTCCTTATATTCGGTGAGGCGCTCCTGGGCATGAAGCTTGGCAGTGTCCATTTTGTACATGTTTGTGATCTGTGGTTGGTGAAGGGCGGTTAGAGGGAGTTGATGTTGAGTTGGGTGCTGATGTTGATGAGGTTTATGAAGAAGAAGACGAGAGTGGGAGGAGGTGCTTTTAAGTACCAGGCCGGGGAGTGCAAGATGTGACCAGGGTCGGGGCATGTCGCAGTCAAATTGGGCAGAATTTCGCGCGTTTGGCAGGTGAATCAGTGACCGACTCAGGCCCAATT
>NW_004457453.1:27718-31995 GCF_000313135.1 Acanthamoeba castellanii str. Neff
GTCCGAGGTGGAGAAGGCCGCAGGTACCGCCCGAGCACTCACTGGGAGCCATGGCTCAGGTGTCCGCCATCGCTAACCAGTGATTGTGTTGGCCTGTGCAACGCCGCGCAGGCACAGCCTGGAGGAGGGCAAGAAGCTGCGCGAGCAGGACCCCAACATCACCCAGATCAAGGGACCCGATGAAGAGACTATCACGCCTGGCAATTGGCCCAAGACTGGTACGCCCACCACCGCACGACCCACACAGAAGCGTGTCTGAGAGATCGAGCACGCACACGTTTGCCCGCGCGGACAGGTCGGTTGAGGCCTCTGCCCGAAGATGAGGCGGCGCGTCAGAAGTACCTCGAGCAGGAGGCCAGGCGCCGGGGCGAGGAGTACGACGAGCTGGAGGCCGAGACCAAGGGCGGGCTGCCCACCCATGATTCGGAGCTCTACGAGACCGAGAGGAGGGCACTCTCAGAGGGCGACCTGCGCCTCAAGGCCGGCGAGCAGGGCTTCAAGCACCCGCACGGCCCGGCCGTTCGCGCGCTCAACAAGCTCGAAGGCAGGAGCGAGATCTGAGTGAATAGCGAACAGCGAAGACGAAAGATTGAAGCTAAAGTGGTAAACGTGTCATGTTCACGATTGCTGCTGCTCCTTCATCTTTTTCTTCTTCTTGTATTCTTGAGCCAAGTGGTGGAGCACTGTCTTGGGCAGCGCGAGATACTTGCCTTTGCGCAGCCGCTCGACGAACTGCTCCTTCGCGATCGGGTCCAGATAGCCGCCGACCGTCGCCAGCGTCTTCCGCTGGTGCTCGGGGTTGAGCGCCATCTTCTCGGCCAGCAGCGCGAGCAGCGGCTCGGCGAAGGCCTGCAGCGCCGTGAGGGCCTGCCAGCACAGCTCCACGAACTCGGGCCACATGCCCGACTGGGTGAGCATGGTGACGAAGCCCCACGGCAGCGGCAGGTCGCCGGTGTCGGGGAAGGTCGTCTCGCCGCCCCAGTACTGGAAGTCGATGTTGAAGAAGGCGCCCGCGGCATCGAGCATCATGTTGTCCTGGTGGCGGTCGGCCACGGCCAGCACGTAGCACGCGATGAACGAGCCCACTGACGTGGCCAGCTTGAGCGTGTACGAGTTGCCCGACGTATCGTCGTACGAGGCGTAGTCGTTCCACACGGTACGATACGACAGGCCGAGCATGTTGCGGTCCCACAGCGGCGCGATGGTGGTGCCAAGCACGTGTTCGATGAGGGCCGTGCGCAGGACCGGCATGCCCTCGAGCGGGTAGACGTCGTAGATGCGACACCGGATGGGCTCTGCGTGCACACGCCCGCTCTGGTCGCGCCAGGTCACGGTGGTGCCCAGGGCGCGCCAGATCTCGTTGAAGGCGCGCATCATGCCCAGGCACACCTGGTCGTGGTAGATGTTGTCCCCCTGCTTCCAGATGAACCTGCGCACCGGCTCCGGGCCGCACAGCAGCCGCTTGGGCTGGTTTTCCGACGGGTAGACCTTGGTCACCTCTGCCCACTCGAAGTGGCGCTCCGCGACGTCGAACGATACCTCGTACCGCTTGCCCAGCTCGGCCTGAGTCAGGAGGTCGAGATGCTCCTCCGACAGGCCACCGAACGAGGCCAAGCCCGACTCAAAGGCCGTTCGCAGGTGGCCAAGGCTGAGCGCAGCCCAGGCTCGAATCGTGAGCGGCACGACTTCATCACCGCCTGCGGCCAGGGTGTCGGCGCGGATCTGGGCCAGGCTCTCCGTCAGGACCAAGACCGCCGGTGGTGCGGCAGGGTGGTTGGTTCGGTTGCGCCAGAGGGGGCAGGAGGCGAGACGTGGTCGGCGCTGGTAGACGAGCAGGACCAGGTTGAGGCAGCGGGCCTGCAGAGCGGCGATGAGGTTGATCTCTTCGTCGCGCCACACGTGGGCGGCGAGAAGGCATAGCACGACCAGGCGAGACCCGAACTCTCGCACCTGCTCGGGCTGGCTGGCCCGGTGTGCGGACATCGACTCGAGGCGCCACTCGGCCTGGGCGAAGTGGTCGGGGGCGAAGGCCTCCAGCAGCCCCCGCAGCCGAGGACTAGAGATGTACGCGGGCGGGCCGGGAACAAACAAGAGAACGGCTCGTTTGTTGTCTTCCCTCTTGTGGGGTAAATCTAATCTAATCAAATAACTCTGGACCGTGAGCTCAACCACACACCTGAGAGGAATGTTGTGAATTTTCGGGCCAAAAATTGCGCGGTAAGTTAATTGTCGACGATGAGAGCAAAGCTGATTGGTCACTTCCACCAAAAGACAGGTGGGAGTACATTGCCACTTCGCACCAAGAAAACAGAAGAAGCAGAAGAACAGCGACGAACCCACAGCACCACGCACCTCACCAATCTGCACTTTCAACCTCGTCCCAAACAGTGGAAAGAACTTGCGCAGATGGGCGAGACCGATATCGACGAGCTCGATGAAGCAGTACTCGAAGAGTATTACGCCATACTCCAGGTGTTCGAGGAGGTGCTCGTCTTCACGCAGACCGACCGAAAGCGCCACGCCCTGCAGCTTGCCACCGCCGGTATGACGGCCGAACTGCTGCAGGCCAACGATCTAACCGTAGCTGGCCTCCAGCAGTTCGGCCTGGACCCTCGGCCCAGCCTGGTCCTGCACAGCGCCCTCACCAAGCTGCGCCTTCGCTGGGCGGCTCCTGAGGCCGGCGTCGTGAGCTGCCCCGAGGGCCAGGCGGTCGAGTTCCAGATCAGCCTGGCCGGCGGGTCGGGGGCGTTGCAGTACAGGTGGTACAAGCACGCACTGAGCCCGTCAGGCACACTCGAGAAGCGGCTGCTGGACTGCGACACGGACAGGCTGCGGCTGACGGCGGTGGACATCAACGACAGCGGCCACTACTCGTTCTGCGTGACCGACCCCAGTGGCGCGCAGGTGCAAGCCGAGAGGCCGCTGTGGGAGCTGCGCGTGCGGCTGGTTCGCGACTTTGACGAGCTCGACGCGCGCGAGAGGTGGTACCAGTGGCTGGACGAGATGGTTCCGCGGCCCCTCTTCCATCTCGCCGAGAAGACCAACAAAGTCATACTCGACGAGATCGGCCTCGCGGTACCCACCTCACTTTCGCTTCATTACGTTTTATTTATTGTGTTTTTTCTTTTGCGTTTTGTTATTGTAAGTATGAGGTGGGTATTGATAAACCGGTACCAGGTGCTCTTGCCTATGTTCCATTCGCGGGGGCGGGGCTACATCATGTTCAAGGTGACGGCCGACGGACCAGAGAAGGACACATCAACGGTGATTCCGTGCCGCAACATGGACTTCCTGCAGGACATCATCGAGCTGCGCACCCTGGTGGCTCGGCCCACCGAGATCGAGCACCTGCTGGAACAGGGCCGCGCCAGCACCGCACTGCTGCGAAACTACATCATCTCCGTGCTCGGCGGCCAGCCGCCCAAAGACGCCAACGGCGCAGCCCTGGTGAAGCACATCATCGAGCTCCTCGAGAAGAGCGAGGCGGAGAAGCCCCCCTGCCCCCGGTCGACCTGATCGAAGGGAAGGAGGAGCTCTCCGGCGCCCACCTCGGCGCCCGGTTCCTGGTGGGCCAGAACGGCATCTACGCCCGCGGCTACTGCCAGCTTCCGGCCCCGCCCAGGCCCGACCTGAGCGTCACACGCAGGCCCGCGCCGGTGCCTCCCGGCCAAGAGGGCCTTGTGCAGAGTCTCCACTCGCGTGTCCAACGCCCCGCGGCCTTGGTTCCGGCCACCGGTGACAAGCCACTTCCGAAGCTGGTACTGGGTGACGTGCAGCCCGTGGCCAACGTTCACAAGATGGCCGCGCAGAGCGTGGGCACTTCAATGGGCATCAGCCTGGCCATCGAGCTGCTGCGGAGCGGGTACCTCTACAAGCGCGGACAGCTCTCGGGCAAGGCGGCGGCGCAGCAAATCGCCATGACGACGGCCACCGGCGGCCTCATCGCCGGTGGCTACACCTACGCCAGCATGGCCCTGCAGCAGCTCGCCGTGCGCCAGGCGGGCAACCTGGCAGGCCAGGCCGCCAGGGCTATCCTACGCAGCCCGAACTTCGCCGTCGGGGCCGTGCTGGTCACCATCTCGACCTGTGTCGACCTCTACCGCTGGAAGCGCGGCCACCTCTCGGGGCGACAGCTGCGCGAGAACGTGGTGGCGAACGTGGCCAGCACGGCCGCATCGACGGCGGCCGTCGTGGGCTTGGCGCAGCCCTGGCCACGTCGTGGACTGGAATCGGCCTCCTGGTGCTCCTGGGCCTTGGCGTGGGCCTGACCGTGGACA
>NW_004457453.1:32148-37211 GCF_000313135.1 Acanthamoeba castellanii str. Neff
TGGAGGAGCGCGAGCGCGAGCTGGCCGCGGTGCGGGCCGCGCTGGGCCGGCTCCAGCGCCAGGCCGACGACTACGCTCGCCGCCACCAACACGAGGCCACCGAACTCAAGCGCCTCCTCGACGAACATCGCCAGCGCGGTACTACTCCTCTTTTGTATTGAAGAACATACGTTGTGTGTTGCGGTATTGACCTGACGAGTCTCTGGGTTTGTAGCCGAGGCGCGGCTCGAGCGAGTGCAGAGCACGCTGCAGCGCCGATTGGAGCAGGCCAACGAGATGCTGCAGTACGAGCGCAACGCCAGGGACGCGCTGCAGACGGAGAAGGACGCGGTCGACTCCGAACTGCGCCGGACCTACGCGCAGTCCTCCAATGAGCGCCTGAAGCTCGAGCGCGATCTCAAGGACGCCAAGGACCACGTCAGTCGACTCCTGGATGGTACACACCCCACCGCACACACACACACACACGCACACGCACCACCGCACACATTGTCAATTGACTTCCTCACTTCAATCGTCGTCGTCAATGCAGCGCGGGCTCGGCTGGAGTCGGAGGTGCACAAGCTGGACGTGGTGGCGGCGCGGGTGACCGAGCTCGAGCACGAGTACGCCACGGCGCAGCGCAGCGCGAACAAGCTCCAGTCGGAGCTCAAGTTCGTGCGGGAGCAGTACGAGCGGGCCGAGCTCGACAAGAAGGAGGAGCGCGACGGGCGGCGGCGGCTCGAGGAGGAGCTGCGCGTGGTGCGGGGCCAGCTCGAGGACCTTCACACCCGCTCCAAGAGCCAGCGCGAGGAGCGCGACTCGGCCCAGCGCGCGACGATGGACGAGGAGTACCTCCGCAAGGTCCTGCGCGAGAAGGAGTCGCTCGAGGTCCGCCTCGGCCACGCCGCCGTCAAGGAGGAGTCCGCCAACGCCCGCATCGACGAACTCACCAGGTACCGCCACTTTAAAGTGAGTCCAAGTTTGGTTAAGGTGACTGCGCTGACGTCACGCTGACCCATTTACAGGGAGCGCGAGACGCTGGAGAGGGAGAGCGACAAGGTGCACAGGGAGCGGGACCGGCTGCAGCGCGAGCTCAAGGACTGCGAGCGCCGGGCCGAGGCCGAGAAGCAGCGGCGCACCGATCTCGAGCGGGAGGTCAAGCGCCTGGAGCACGAGCTCGACGACGCCCACCGCAAGACGGCCGAGCTGCAGAGCCGCGGCGGCAGCAGCCGTGGTGGTGCCCCTGCCGCGGTCAACGCCGAGGTCGAGGCCGAGCGCAGGGTGCGAGAGCTCGAGAAGCGCTGCGAGACCGAGCGGCGGGAGAAGGACGAGAAGGAGCGCGAGGTGCGGCGGCTCAAGGACCTGTTGGCCGAGCTCGAGAGCAAGCAGGAGGAGACGCAGAGCCGCGAGCAGCGCGCGACGTCGGTGCGCGAGAAGAATGTCGCCCGGGAGCTTGAGGAGGCTCGCGCGCAGGCGGAGAAGCTCAAGCGCGAAGTCGACGCCGAGCGAACCCGCAGAGAAAAGGCCGAAGAGCAGGGCCTCAAAGCCGACCATCTTGCCAAAGGTACCACCTTCATGCGTTGCAACACGACACGCACCGCACACACCGCCATCGCGCACGTCGCACATACGCACACATCGCACACACGACCAACGATCGGGCCAATGCAGACTGGGAGAAGAAGTACAAGGCCGGGCTCAGTTCGGCGAGCGGGGCGTCGGACGCGCTGAACGCCGAGGTGGCGCAGCTGACCGACAAGCTCAGGAAGGAGGGCGACCGGGCCAGGGAGGCCGACGCCAAGGCCAAGCAGCTGGGCGACGAGGTGGCCAGGCTCGACGAGGACCTCGAGGACCTCCGACTGGCCCACGCCAAGCTCGAGAAGGAGAAGAAGCTGCTGCAGGTCGACAAGGAGGAGCTCGAAGAGGACGTGCGCACGCTCGAGGACAAGCTCAGGCTCGCGGTCACCAGCAAGGCCGCCACGAGCGACGACGTCGCCAAGCAGCACGAGGCGCAGGTCAAGGCCCTGGCGGCCAAGTTCGAGAAGGAGAAGGCCGGCCTGCTCAAGGACCAGGCCGAGCTCGAGGCCCAGGTGGTCCAGCTGCGCGAGGCGGCGCGTAACGCCGAGCGCGCACGCGACAAGGCCGCGCAGGACCTGAAGGCTGACGCCGCCGGCAAGCTCGACACGCTCACCGACAAGGTGGCGGCGCTCGAGAAGGAGAAGGCGGCCGCGCAGGGCGAGAAGAAGGCGGCCGAGGAGGGCGCGGCCCAGCTCGCGGCCAAGCTCAAGCAGCTCGAGGCCCGGCTGGCCGACGCGGAAAAGGCCGGGGCCGCCCAGGCGGGCGACGCCGGCAAGAAGGCCGACGCGGCCGTGGCCGCGGCCCAGGCCCGCGAGAAGGAGCTGCAGCGCGAGCTTGATGCGCTCAAGGCCCAGCTCAAGTCGGTCGAGGCCGAGAGCGTCAAGACGCGGGAGGACCTGCACAAGGAGGTGGCCGAGCTCAAGAGCGCCCGGCAGGCACAGACGGCCGGCACGGCCCAGGCTCAGGCCCAGCAGCAGGAGCTCCAGGCCAAGGACGAGCTGCTGCGCAAGGCCGAGGCCGAGAAGCAGCAGTTGCTGGCCCAGCTCGACGCGCTCAAGTCGGCTGCCGCTGCTGCGCAGACGACGGCCAGTAACGGCGCTGCGTCGGCCGAGGACAAGGCCAAGCTCGAATTAGAGAACGCGCGGCTGGCCAGTCAGGTCGAGGAACTCAAGGCCGCCCTAGCCGCCACTGCCAAGCAGCCCGCACCCACCCCCGAAGGCGATGGCGGGACCCGCCGCCGAGCAGTCACCACCGCCGGTGGCGGTACGCACCACCAACACACCATCTTCTCTTGAGGCCGAGTCTTGTTCTCACACGACCACTTTATCGCGTGCGCAGAGCCGAGGGGCAGCATCATCGGAGCCGCCATTGATGCGAACCAGTCCACTGCGCCCAAGCTCTCGCACGTACGTGGTCTTCCCTGGCTGTCGCCTGGTAATTGAATCGACTCGACGCAGGCGGGCTCACTTCTGTACGCCTCTGCGTGTCCCGCTGTGCAGCCGACGGCCAACCGGGCGGTGCCGAAGCGCGCCCACAAGACGCAGAACGCGGCGAAGCTGCTGGAGGAGAAGCGGGACAGGGAGCTCGGGGAGACGCAGAGCAAGGAGGCCCAGGAGGAGACCGACGAAGAGCGCGAGGAGCGGGAGCGGAAGGAGAAGGCCGAGCGCGTCAAGCGCATGGCGGCCTCCTCTGGCATGGGCGGCATGGGCGGCATGGGCATGATGGCCATGGGCAACATTGCCGCCGCTGCCGCGCAACGAGGTACTACCGCCCACCACCCCTCTAACGCCTGGCACACAGCACTCACTGCGCCACCGCACACACCTGCTGTAAGGTCGTGGTGGAAAGGCGGGCGGAGGTCGGGGCAGGGGCGGCAAGTAGTGGACGCTGGGCAAGAGCAAACTCTTGAAGAGCATGTGATATGTTATGTACAACGGAGTGGTTCAGTAGAATATGTACAACACGTGTTGTCAAAACGCAGCAGCACAACACGTATGTCAGCTCGAGCGCCCACGTTCATGTGGGGCGTGGACACTGTTTGTTGCAACAAGGCAAGTCGTTCGCCTTTATGTACATGGAAAGCCATATCACAGAGTCTAGACAGCGTTGTAGTGCTTGCCGGGCTGGCTGTAGCCATGGTGCTGGTGGTGCAGGATGGGCTGCTCGTGGTGAACGTGGTGCACCTGCGGCTGGCCGGCGATGACGTAGGTGCTGTGGCGCGGGCGACAGCAGAGGCAAAAGATGAGGCCGGCGACGATGGCCACCAGGCAGCAGAAACCAACGACGGAGGCCACGATGATGCCGATTATGGCACCCACGCCGAGCACCAACGCGTCCACGTCCTGGAAAGATGGACAAGACATCAATAAAACAATGAAGATGAAGATGAGGATGTAGTGGTGAAGGAGTTGGCGAACATACGCTGGGGCAGATGTTGTGGGTCCAGTACTTGTAGGTGCACGAGGCCGGCTTGTTGCAGTTGCTGCTGCCGCTGACGCAGTCCGTGCAGTAGCCCGTAGTATCGCTGTCACCGCACCAACCGCACGAACCCTGTGCCCGACAATGATGATGATGAAGACAATCAGGTCAATCCTCCAGTCACTACGAGAAACAAGCTGTCATCATCAACATAGAATGATGAATTTACCGAGCAGGTGCTGCAGCTCGTGTACAGAGAACAGTAGGCGGAGGCCTCAACGGGCGAATCCTCGGCGGTGGTGGAGGGGGTCACGGGAGCAGCATCGCTGGTCCCAGGGGCCTCGTCGGCGAAGGCGAAGACAGCCAGGAGGGCCACGAAGAGAACCAAGAGGGTGCACTGCTTGCTGCTCGCCATTGTCGTGTTGTTGGAGGATGGACTTAGAGTCTGTGGAGGAGTTATGTAGCTGGGTCTCGAGCCCGATAATATAAATTGTTGGGTCGGATGTTGGCCATTGGTCCGACAAACAGAAAAAGCTCCCGAGAAATGCCAAGCACAATAAATTCGCAGAAGGAAATGTTGTTTTAACAATTCTTTGCTTTTATCTTTTTTCATTGTAAAAATGGTCACAAACTTGGCAGCCAGGCCATACGCCTGGCCGTGAGTGTGGGCATCGCCACCTCAATATACGAAGAAAGAGAAGAGTGAGAGAGAAAGAGAGCATTGGGCTTACTGGCAGCCGAGAGAGCCGAGGGTGACGGTGGGCTTGGCGGCAGCCGACGAGCCGGCGAGACGCACCACGATGCCGGCGCCCTGGGTGGCTCCGGCCTGGAGCGCGCCGTAGTTGAAGGCCACGTTGAAGGCGTTGGTCGCGCCCTGCCTGTTCAGCTCCCAGAACTGGGTGATCGTAGCGCCGGCCTCGGCCAGGGTGAAGGTCGCCACGCCGCCGTTCAGGGCACGCTGGCCGTTGTTGGTGATGGTGATGTCGAAGATCTGGAACGTGGCGCCGTTGTCGACCCACTGGCCGCCGTTGGCAGCCGAGCGCGCGACGAGGCTCACGGTGGCGCTGCAGCCGGAGGCCGGGCTG
>NW_004457453.1:40183-41089 GCF_000313135.1 Acanthamoeba castellanii str. Neff
GCGGGCTTGATGGTGGTCGCCTCTGTATCGCCTTCTTCACCTTCGTCGTTGTTGTCGTTGTCGTTGTTGTTGTGCTCGGCCAGTGCCACTTGCCCGCTCGACCGCTGCATGCGCTCCCACAGCGCGGTATCCTTGGTGGACATGTCCCCTTCGCCTCGCGATAACCGGCCGATGGCGCCCAGGGGCTGATTGGCGGTGGTCCGGACCAGTCCGCTCGACTGTGTGAGCGGATCGGAGGAGTCCTCCGTGGCGGTGGAGTCGTCAACGCTCGACCGGTCCGGCAGCGTCCGCTCGCCGCTCGGCTCCTCGCCTGCGCTGCGCGGTGGTTCGTAGCCGTAGACGCTGGCACCGGGGGTGTAGGTGCTGAGCCGCACCGTTTCCAGGTACGTGGACACGGTGTTGCTTCGCTGGCGCGAGATCTCCTCAATCTTTTCCTTGTCCTTGCTCCAACCTTGAATGGCGAGATGTGTGTGTGTGTGTCAGTGTGTGTGTGTGTGTGTGTGTGGTGTGTGGTGTGAGTGTGTGTGTGTGTGTGTGTGTTGGTGCTGAGGTAAGCAAGCGGCGTGGTGCGCTGGGGGGGAGGGGAATGCTGTACCTCTCTTGATGAGAGCCTTTTCATCTTCGCCCTTGGAAGATATGGTGGTCATCAGGAAAGTTCGCACTTCCTCCACGTCGAAGGCGCCTGCACCCGTGTGGCGCGCGTCAGCGCATTGCGCGAACACAGTTTCATGCACGCGAAAGAGATGAGAAGACGTGGAACCGGTACCAGGGAAGGTGATGATCTTGTTGAGATACGCTTCAAGTTGCCGACACCTGCGATAAACCACAAGGTCAGCTGAAAAGTGGTGCAACAGACCACCCGGCGAGGGGAAAGGGAGCTGGTACCGCTTCTGTACAAATCTCGGT
>NW_004457453.1:43822-44713 GCF_000313135.1 Acanthamoeba castellanii str. Neff
AGTACGACGGAGATTACCAGGCAGAGGATGAAGATGACGAAGATGACGATTTGTAGCGACCAGCACCGCCTCGTCTTCATCATCGACGAGCCGCAAGCGTCGGCAGCCTGCAGCCAAGAAGTCCTCCACCACGAAGGCCAAGAGGGGGTGGTGGCGCGCGTGGTGCATCGAAGGCCAAGAAGAGCGGCGGTGCCACCACCGCTACGAGGAGAGCCGCCAAACGGCGACGAAAGAGCGACGACCTGGACCAGGAAGATGGTGATGATGCAGATGAAGATGGAGACTACGTCGAGAGCAGCACCGGCAGCAGTCGGCGAGGAGCACCACGAAGTAGCAGCGATGCCAGGGACGACGAGGACCCCACCATGGACACCACGACCATAACCACCACTACGACCACAACGGCCACGACCACGGCCGCTACATCTACTTCGGCCAGTTGCATCGTCAACCTGGGCGGTGTGGGCAGCTGCAGCGGCGGGCGGACGTGCGGCGGTCGCGGGCCGTCGCTGGCGCGGCTGCCGATGCTGTGCCGCGAAGTGCTGCGGTGCCTGCCGCCGCCCCAGCCCGAGCTCGAAGGCAACGAGGCCCTCCCGTACGACCCCGACGCCATCCAGGCCCTTGTTCTCGACCTCGCCGTCGACCCTGCCCTCCACGCCGTCGACACTGTCGGTAACGCCGTCGCCAACACTGTCGACAGTGACCACCACAACAGCGACAACAACAGCGCGGCCGATGCCGAGCGTCGGGTGGTGACCGAGGCCGTGCGGCGGGTGGCGGCGTCGACCAGCGCCGGCGGGCGGCGGTACCGGCTGCCGCAACGCGACGGGTACGACCGGCGGCGGTGCTGGCCCTGTACGAGGCCTTCCTGGCCAGCCCAAGCAGCAGAAG
>NW_004457453.1:50172-51610 GCF_000313135.1 Acanthamoeba castellanii str. Neff
CACGCGACCATCTCTGCCTCTTTGCTTTTCTTATGCACGCGCGCACGTGTCGTGTCGTGTGCCATGGTCACACGTGCGTGTGTCGCGTGTCGTGTGTACGGTTCGTGGTTTGGTTATGGGTGGAGAGAGGGGCGCTGAATGCCTTGTGTGCGGTCGTGCAGGAAAAGACGGAGAATTCGTGGGCGCACCGCGATCAGTTTGTCAAGAAGCCCGGCAAGTACGGCTATCCCCAACCCACACACAACACACACGACACGCGCATCTCTTTCTCTGTGCGTGTGCGTGTGCGTCCCATACGTGCGCTGTCGTCCATTCGTTAATCGCAACCATCGCCAGGTTCTATCCGATCGAGATCGACTACTCGGGCGACGACACCGACGAGCTGGCCATCAAGCAGAAGGCCCAGGAGCTCCGCCGCAACAAATCCAAACTCGACAAACGCATCCAGGCACGCGTACCGACACGACACGACCAACGACACGACACGACACGACACGACCAACGACACGACCAACGACACGACACGACCAACGACACGACACGACCAACGACACGACCACGTGGCTGACGTGGTGTTGGTGTGCTGTGGTTGCACGGGGAACGCTCGAACAGGACCTGGTGGGGTTGATATTCGACATCAAGGCCATGCAGGACACCCTGCTCGAGCTCGAGATCGACGTCAACAAGATGCCCCTCGGCAAGCTCTCCAAACGCAACATCCAGCAGGGCGTACGCTCCCCATTTGCTTCCCCACGCAGGCCATTCCCATTTGCTGACGTGTGTGTCGTGTCACGTGTCATGTCGTTGGTCGTGTCGTGTCGTGTGTGGCACGTGTGCGGTCGTGTAGTACGAGGTGTTGACGGAGATCCAGGGGATCCTCAAGAAGGGTGATCCGTCAAATCTCGCCATCAAGACTCGCCTCACCGAATGCGCCAACCGCTTCTACACGTACCTTCCGTCTCACTTCACCTCACCTCATCTCAAGATGCACCGCACGCACGCACGCACGCACACGCACGCACACACGCACACACGCTCACGGCACACGATGCACGTGGTGGTTGACGTTACCAGGATCATTCCGCACGCCTATGGCAATCATCAGCCGCCGTTGATCGCGACGGAGGAGCAGCTGCGCGAGAAGACCGACATGCTGGAGGCCCTCCTCGACATGGAGATCGCCGCTTCGCTCCTCAAGGATGGTGCGGCCCCGCCCTCTCCCTCCGCGTGTGCGTGTGCGGTTATGTGTCGTGCGTGTGCGGTTGCGCGTGTGGCGCGATCAGTTGGGTTGACCGACCATCGAGCAGGCAGCGGCGGCGAGACGCTCGACCCGATCGAACAGAACTACCGCAAGCTCAAGACCAACATGGTCCCTGTCGACACCGACGACGTATTCCCCCTCCTTCTCTTTTCTTTGCCTTCGCTCTATCTAAATTGT
>NW_004457453.1:51790-62622 GCF_000313135.1 Acanthamoeba castellanii str. Neff
GGACGTACAGCTGCGGTGGCAGTGGCAGTAGACCTGCCGATCACCGATGAATTTACAGAGCGCATGCTACTGTTCAGGACTGATCGGCTCGAGTTGAGCTCAGACGACACGGACGAGTCTGCTTGCACCTCATTAGCGTCAATCTCTCTCACATTTTTGTGATTGGAGAAGCCGTACCGACAGCGGGCGTGTCGTTCCATCTCTTGGCCTTGGGTATGTGCACCGATACGCCGCTCTCGAGGGGTTTGACGTTGTACGCACCAACGCCAGGGATGTCCGACTCCTTCTCCTTAAATCTGCTGCTTTTCATAAACATCTTCGTTTATCGTTCGTTTATCTATCTATCACGGGATCTCTTTGCTCAAAGCCAACGAACGCACTTAAGCGTGGGCTTCAGCTGCAGCAGGACCGAGGATTTTTAATTGATTGAGGACTGGCGTTGTGCCGTCCGCGTTCCCCTGGCGTTTTGGCGCGCCAGCCGTTGCCACCAAACGTTGGTGCCGTTCGCGCCAAAATGCATGATGCATGCTTGGCATTCTTCCTTGTTATGCGACGTATTTAGGCGGAAATCCGCCGGAACGGTTCGAAAGAGGCGATATGTCCGGTTGGGGAAGCACAACTTGCCTTGGCGTGCTGCACCACGGCCCCAGCCAACGTGGGGTTTGTCCGAAATCCCCGCCTCGAGTCGCACAAAGGGAAGGCGTGGCCTCTCGGCGGAAGGTTTGTGTGGATGCTTGACGGGGCCGCCAGTTTGACAAAGAGACCTCAAGTTTTGCAGACGACGTGGCCAGAACTTGAAGGCGCAAGAACACAGATAGAGCAATACGAAACACACAGAAAGATGATGCTGCCAACACCACCCTTCATGGCCGAGCCCATTCTGCCGTCCCTGGAGCTCACCATCGCGCTCGTGGTCGGCACCGTTGGGGCGCTCATGCTCGTAGCCTTCCACTTTGCCGAATCCAACGCTGCCATGCGAGGCCGCAAAGGCCAGCCCCTCCCAGGTACTGCCCCCCCCCGGTTTTTCCCTCTTGCCACCCCTCATGTGACCTTCCGCAGACCTCGGCCAAGAAGAAGACGAGCTAGACGTCTTGTCTGACTCCGTGGTTGTGGTGTGGTGTGACCGCCTGTCGGTGACATGATGATGGCGTTTTGCGCAGCTTGGGTGGAGCGGGCGCTTCGGGTATTTTTCTTGGCGGTGCTGGTGGGTCCGATGACCTACGTGGTCGACCGCTTCCTGTTCCACTGGCCCGTGCTCACCCTCTTCTGGATCCTCTACGCCGTCCCCTACACCGATCTCTCCGAACAGAACGGCGGCAAGGTACCGCCGTGTGCGGTGGTGGGTGTGTGCATGTGCGCGTCGTCGTGTCTCACGCTTGTGCCGCGATGCAGACGCCACGACTGCGTAAGTGCCCGATGTGGAACCTGGCCAAGAAGTACTTCACACTCGACCTGGTGCGGACCTGCCCTCTCGACCCCGAGAAGCAGTACATCTTCGCCATCCACCCCCACGGTACGCCCACACTCCGCTCTTCTCTCCCCACTGCTCCGGCCGTGTGCGTCTGCTGTTGGCTCGCTCACCACTTTCTCGACTGTCTCTCGCGTGCAGGCATCCTCCCCGTCGGCACAACTGTGGCGATGGGCTACGAGTGCAAGGGCGGATTCAAGGACCTGTTCCCGGGCATCAACTTCAAGACGCTTGTGGCCACGTTCGGCTTCTATGTGCCCATGTACCGAGGTGCGCTGAGCAGTGATCAAGTTGTGGTGTTTTTGAATCGGCGGCGAATGCTGAGCAGCGATGGTGCAGAGTTTCTGCTGTACTCGGGAATGGCGGATGCGTCGCGATTCTCGGCGAAGAAGCTGCTGGAAGACAAGATGTCCATCGCGCTGGTGCCCGGCGGTGCGACGGAGGCGCTCTACGTGTCTCCCGAGAAGGATGTACTCTACCTCAAGAACCGCAAGGGCTTCATCAAGCTCGGTATGCCCACACCGACACACACGCACACACGCACACGCACACACACACAAGCACACGGCTGATCAGTTCTTCTTCAACTTCTTCTTCAGCTATGGAGCATGGTACGCCGATTGTTCCGGTGTTCAGCTTCAACGAGAACAGCACCTACAAGCTGTACCAGGGCGGCAACAAATTCATAAACGACTTCAAGCGCCGCTTCCAGCGGGTGTTCGGCCTGACGCTCCCGATGGTGCTCAACGTGGTGCCGAAGCGGGCCAAGATCACGGTCGTGGTCGGCCAGCCCGTCGACATGCCGCTCAACAAGGACCCCTCGCCCGAGGAGGTCGACCGCCAGCTCGAGGTCTACATCGCCAAGCTCAAGGAGCTCTACGACGCCAACAAGGACAAGTACAACGACTCCAAGAGCAAGCAGCTGGTCATCATCTAAAGCCAGCCCCAGGCAATGCCAACTGTGAGATACCACCCATTCAGGCACTGGTGCTGTGTGGCTATCGCTCCACCAGAGGTCCCTATTTTGCACATACTGTTAAACATGTACATAAACACTCTCTTCTTACTCCTCTTAATAGTTGGAGGTGGTCTGTCACATCATCAGATAGCCAACATGTCAAAATCACAAACATACCACACAGCAAGATGAATGGAAGGAATGTAGACAATGAATAAGAACTATTCGGCGTTGGTGGCCGCGAGAGGCGGCAAGGCCCACTCGGCGGGGTCAAAGTGCTCCATGCTCTCCAGGATGAGGTCGGCCTCGGCGAAGAGCGAGCGGTCGTTGAGGGGATGGGGGATGGCCACCACCTGCATGCCCGCCGCCTTGGCCGCCGCCACGCCGTTGGGCGCGTCCTCGAACACCAACACGCCACCAAAGTCGGCGTCAGCCACGCCCTGGCAAAAATGATGACGTCAGCACACGACGCACACGACACGCGGCACGCGGCACACGACACGACACACACGAGTTGTGAGCGCATTGAGAGAGAACAAGGCGTACGAGGCGACGAGCGGCCTCGATGAAGATGTCGGGCGCGGGCTTGCCGGCCTTGACCGCGGGATCGTCGCCAGTGACAACCGTCTCGAAGAGGGTAAACCAGTCCTGGTGCTTAGTCGTCTTCAGCTCGAGAGCCTTTGTGTGCGAGCTCGTCGCTGCACCACACACACACAACAACAACAGCGCGAGCGTGTGAGCTGAAGTGAGAGAAGTGTGTAGTAACCGTTGGTGTGCGTGCCAACGGCCTTGCGGACGCGGTGGTGGTGCAGGTGTCGGACGAGCTGCTGCACGCCCGGCAGGGCCTTGGCCTCGGGGAACAGCTCGTACTGCCGCGGGCGCACGAACTCCAGGTAGTCCTCCGCCGTGATGGGCAGCTCCAGGTCCTTCACGGAGATGGAGATGGAGATGAAGATAGATGAACACAAACTCGTGGGGCGGAGATTGAAGGAGAACATGAGAAGAGATGAGCGTGGCTGCGTGGACGGCAAGTACCTGGATGAGGATGAGGGCAGCCTCGGGAGCGGTCTTGCCCATCATCTTGGACTTGACGGCCCAGGTGAAGGTCTTGCCGTAGGGCTCGACAAGCTCCTGTGTGATGCGGGTGTAGACCTCCTCTGTGTCCAGCAGCAGGCCATCCATGTCAAACAGCACCGTGTGAATCGTTCCTCTCGTTGCTCCCTCCATCTTCCTACAACAAAACAAATAAATAACAAAGAAAAAAAAACAAAATCAAAGATAAACACATAAAATGACTTGGAATATTATTCCTGGATGCGCCAGCTGAAGAGCAAGAGCAAGTGGTAGCTTGTGCATTTTTGTAAAATGGAGCGGGTCTCATCATCCACATCACTGGCGCCGTCTGGTGCGCAGCTCAAATTAAAGAGGGCGCATGGGCGAAAGGCGAGCTCATTCGCGGGCGGCGATGCATGGCTGGGAGGCGCATTTCGCGATCGAAGTGTCTTCTTCAAAGAGCACCGCGAGAAGGCGCGAGCATCTTCTTCCTCTACATCCCTCTCCTCGTTCGAGCCCCTTGGAAGCAGCAAGGAAATCGAACTCCATTCCTTGGTGTCCTCATCATCCTCTACCTCCACCTCATCTTCATCGGCCATCATGGCCGGTACGGACGAGCTGCGCATCAACGTGCCACCCGCTTGGCTGCGTCTCGTCGACGAGTCCCACTACGACCTCGAGCGTGTCAAATCCAAGAGTACTAAGCCCTCACATCAATTAAAACAAATATAAAATACTAATAATTATTATTTGCGTAGCAATAATTAAATAGAATAAAATAAATGATTTCAATACTACATTTATATTTATATTACTACATTTTTATTTTGTGCACAACAGTGAAAGAGCTGGACGGGATGCATAAGAAGCACCTGCTGCCCGGCTTCGACGACCGCGACGCCGAGGAGATCGCCATCCAACTCCTCACCGGCGAAATCACTCAGGTACCCCTCGTCATGTGGTGTGCGTGCGCGTGCGCGTGTGCGTGTGCGGTCGTGCGTGTGTGCGATAAGGTGTGATCGCCAGAGCGCATTCAACTCACCGGCGACTCCGACGAGCAGTTGATGCAAAAGTGTCAGCAGCGGGTGGTGAAGTTGGGCAACATCAAGAAGGGCATCTCCGACGAGCAACTCAGGTTCGTCGCGCCCGGCAGCATCGCGTGTGTCGTGTGCGTGCGTGCGTGCGTGCGTGCGTGCGTGCGTGCGTGCGTAACTAATGAGCTCATTTTTTGCAACGCACGCATCCGATCACCAGGCTGAAGCAAAACATTCGCCTGAGTCTCGCCGGCGAACTGCAAGAGCTCTCCTCCGTCTTCCGCCAGTCTCAAAAATCTTATCTGCAGAGTACCCACCCGTTACATCACGCACACGCACACGCACACGCACACGCACACGCACTGGCTAACGCAGCTGCCGTGCAGAGTTGGAGGCGAGGCGGGACAGGAGTCGAGGAGGCGCCTTGCATTCGGGGGACAGGGACATGGAGGGGGTCGACCTCTACGGCGGGATGAGCGCCCAGGACGAGGAGATGATGGCCGACACCGGCTTCTCCGGCTCTCAGATCAAACAGATCGCCGTCCTCGAAGAAGACGTCGACCAGCGGTTCGCGCCCCCCTTTTTGTTTTGCTGCACCACATACTCCCCAGTGCTGACGATCGCACACGCACACACCGCACACACGCACACGTCGCACGCACCGTAGATCGAGAGACATTGTGTCGGTGCAGGAGTCGATCGTGCAGCTGGCGGAGCTGTTCAAGGACCTGGCGGTGCTGCTGGTGGAGCAGGGCACGATCCTGGACCGGATCGACTACAACATCGAGCACACGTGGGAGAACATCGACAAGAGCGTGGCCGAACTGGGCCAGGCCGAGAAGTACCAGAAGAAGACCGGCTACAAGCTCTGCATGCTCCTGCTCCTCTTCATCATCGCCGGACTCATCATCGCCCTCGGCCTCAAGGTCATCTTGTAGAAGCCAACACATCAACAAAAACATGTTTGTTTTTTTAACATCACGTTCTGTTCAACCCCACATGTTATGTATTTACCAACAAAAACTATCTACACGCGCCCACACTGAGAAGAGTCAAGAAGAAAAAGAGGACGAGGAGGAAGAAGAGGTCCCGTTGCCCCGAGTCTGGGTGACGAGCTTGCAAGCCTCCTGCATGACCTCGAGCAGCAGGGTCCTGTCCAGCTCCAGGAAGCTCTTGGTCTTCGACACCTGGTCAAAGTTGGTCACCACAAAGTCCTGTTCCCACGCACACACAACAACACACCACGCACAACACACAAGGGTGAGCCACTCACGTTACGTTACACGCAGGAATGGGACAGGAGCGGTGGGGGGGGGAAGAAGGATGGGGCGTACGAGGGCGATGGAGCGGAGACGAGGGACGGCGTGGTAGCTGCCGACCTGGTAGACGTAGGCGGCGTTCTCGATGTCGATGTTCTTGGAGATCAGGTCCTCGCACAGCGCCTTGAGCCGCACCAGCTGCAGCTTGTTCGCCTCTCCGATCTGCACAGCGTTCATGCCAGAACCACAACCCTTCAGCACCAACCATGTGTGTGTTGTGTGTGTGTGTGTGGGCGCTCGTGCGGTGGTCTGAGTACCAGCTCGATGGCGAAGTCGGGGTCGGGAATCTTGACCTGGCCGGAGTAGATGAATTCGAGGCAGGCCATGAAGGGTACGTAGTCGGTGTCGTGCAGCACCACCTCACTGTCGCGCGACTCCTTCAGCCCGCTGCTCTCCCGCCCCCACAAGATCAGCGCACGCACTCATTTGAGACAGAAAGAGAGAAAGAGAAAGAGAGAGAGAAAAGAACGAAGCGAAGGTGGTGTGGAGTCCTACTTGGAGAACATGGCGCGGAAGTGCTCGGAGCGGACCTGTAGGATGAAGCGATGCGCCGGCACCTTCCTGCCCTCCACCACAAACGTCACCTGCGGCACAATTAAGGTCAGTGACCAGTGCCGTTGGCGCCTAGACGACAATCATTAACAGGGGAGCGGCCGTACGTCGGACAGGTCGGGGTTGTTGAGCAGCCGGGCAAAGTCCTGGACGAAGGTGTCGGGCGGGATTTCGATCGTGGTCGCCTTCTTCCGCTCCAGCGCCAGCTGCGCCTCCTTTATCTCCGCATCCGATGGCACCTTCAGGTCTGCAAGTACGTGTGCGACTTAGCGTGTGTGTGTGTGTGTGTGTGTCGTGCGGCCGTACCGCCATAGCGAACGCTGGCGAGCTTGTCGATGGAGGTGGACTGGCCGTCGGCGCTCTTGGTGACTTTGACGAGGGAGTCCTCGTTGGGCGTGACCAGGATGCCACCGGGGTTGAGCAGGTCGACCAGCGACTGCAGCCGCGGCGTCGGACAGCAGGCGCCCACATGAATGCGATCGTACGTACGCTCCTAGCGCTCACAATTCACCATCAGTACCGTGTGCGTTGTGTGTGTGTGTGTCGTGTGTGTGTGTGTGTGGTGCGCACCTCGAGATCAGGGAGGAAGCAGTTGCGGACTTCAAAGTGTAGATTGGGAAGCTCCAGCCCGGTCTCCACCTTCAGCCGCTGGAGGTTGTCCTCCGCGAACCGCTTGTACTCCGGCAGCAGGTCGATCCCGTCCGCCCTGCCCGCCTGCAATCCGACGGACACACAGCACACACCACTCGCATCAGCACCAGACACGACACGCACGACACACATGAGACACGACACGCACGACACACGCACGACACACACATGCGAATGTTACCTTGCCAACGAGCTGGCCGCCGAGGGCTGTCATGTGGCCACAACCGGAGCCGATGTCGAGGAAAGTGTGGCCGAGCTCGAGCCCGAGGGCTTCGAGGCACATGGCGTACATGTGCGGCGCCGAGATGTTGAAGCCGAACGCGGCGAGCCGGAGCGGCGTGTCGACGTAGGCCTGGTCTGCCAGGTCGGCAGGCACGAACGGGCCGCGTGGCACGGCCCGCAGCGCGGCTTCCACCTCGGGCGACCGCAGGGCTCCGCTACGCTTCAAGCTCGCGATCAACTGTCGACATCAAAATCAAAAAAAAGATGAATAAATAATTATTACAAAAAAGGATAAATGATTATTTGTTGATAGATTGATGTTGTGAGTGGAGGTGGGCAGAGGGCGTACTTCGTCGTTGGTGTCGTTGGTGCGCTGGCGGGTGACCATGGCGGCGAGGAGGTGGTGCAGGAAGGCATTGTTGCGCGCGGCTTCCTCCTCATCCTCTTCCCGCTCCTCTTCGTGCTCTTCCTCCTGCATCGAATAATCTAAAAAAATCAGCGGATTCAATCCACTTCTACGCCTATTCTGGCCACATACTACGTGGTAGGTGGTTACGTACATGTTGATCGTCGCCCCCTCCTGTGTTCATTTTGATTTGTGAAGCCTGTACTACTCGCTGCGATTGTTGCTTGTTCTTTATGTTGATGCCCTCGCCTTGTGGTTGACCTCTAGACCTCTTTCTGCTGAAAATCTTGAGTTGTTGTCAACAGAAGGCCTGTCATGTCTTGGACTGAACTTTCCTCCTTGCCAGGCCAACTGCTGGGTTGTGGCCCAGAATTCACAAGGTTTTCCCTGTGGCCCATGAGGCAGCAGGAAGGGCCATGCTGCATCATGTCAACATGTGCAACACGTGAGTGAATGATATGGTGTGATAGTGTGCAATCCCAGAGCGCTATCAAGATTCAGGGTGGCCTGAACGAGAAGAGGTGTGATTGATGCCAGCAACACAAAAATGCAACCAAGAAGACATGACAGGGTGTTTGAAGGTGTTCTGACTGTACAGCAAAGAAAACTGGATAAGATGAAGATGAGGAAATGACCATCAAGCGCTGAGGTGCAGGTTGTAGATTGGAGGTTGGAGTTCTTTCTTCAGTGGATGATCTCGGAGATGAGACCCGCGGCGACAGTGCGGCCGCCAGAGCGCAGCATGAAGCGGCCGAGCTGCTTGTAGTCGCGGAAGAGTTCGATGCAGACCGGCTTGAGGGTGACCACCTCTACGACGGCCGTCATCTTCTCGGTGAGGCAGCGCGGCCGCTTCTTCTTGACCTCGCCCGAGGCCTGGTCGATGATCGCCACCAGCTTGCTCAAGTGTGCCGGCTCGTGCAAGGTGTGCGTGTGCATCACCGCTTGGAATCCTTGTGTGCGACCACCGCCACAATTTGAAGTGAGTCCGGGTGAGTGTCGTGTGTGTGTCGTGTGTCGTGTGCGTCGAGTGTGTGTCGTGCGGTAGACCCAGTACCCTTGATGATGGGGATCTGGGTGGGGAAGACATAGATCTGCGCCTTGAAGGCGGTGGCCACGCGCACGGGGTGCTCGGGGTCGCACAGCACAGAGCCCACCTTGAACGACACCACGTCGAGGCCCTGGACCGTCAACTGTGTGCCCCCAGTGGAAGGAGAAGATATTCGTGAGTGCAACTCCCCACAGAGCCAGGACTCAAGGGAACTCGTGTGTGTGTGTGTGTGCGCGCGCACCTCGACGTTGTCTCCGGCCTGCGCCCACTTGACCGATTCCTCGTGGGCCTGGATGGACTTGACCGTACACAGCTCGCCGATGGGCATCACCAGCAGCTGTCACAGACGCACACGGCACGCAAAAAGTAGGTAAGCAGCCGGCCAGTTGGGCACGGAAGAAGGTGGTGGGCGGGGTGCCTTATCGCCGACGGAGACGATGCCGGTCTCGACCTTGCCCACGGCGCCCACACCCAGCGAGCCGCTCTTGAACACGTCCGACACGCAGAACCTGAGCGGCTTCTCCGTGGGCCGCTGGCCAGGCCTGAAGGAATCTGCGCAATGCGGCACGCAACCACGAATAAATGCCAAATTCCCAATAAATAAATAAATAATAAATGAGAAACAATAAATAATGAAAAATGATAAAAGGGAGGAAGGTACCGATGGACTGGACCAGGGTGGGTCCGGAGTACCAGGCGGTGAGCTTGGGGTCCTTGCGAGCGATGAGGTTCTCGCCGGTGAGACCCGAGCACGGCACCCACGTGACGTTCTTCAGCAGGAAGCCGGCCTGCTTCAGGAACGCGCCCACGATGTTCTGCACCTCCTCGAAGCGCTCCTTCGACCAATCGACCTGATGCGTGTTGACGATACGGTGACTTTCCATGGTCGCGCGCACGTAAACACGACACGACACGACCACCGACATGACACGAAGGAACACGACGTACGGCGTCCATCTTGTTGACGACGACGGTGAGCTGCATGACGCCCAGGGAGCGAGCGAGGAGGGCGTGCTCCTTGGTCTGGCCATCGGCGGCGAAGCCCGCCTCGAATTCGCCCGGGCTCGAATCGATCACCAGCACCGCCACGTCGGCCTGCGCCGTGCCCGAGATCTGTCGCGTGCTGACGTCAGCGTCGAGCTCTCGGAAAAAGAAAAGAAAAAGAAAAAGAAACGCACCATGTTGGGTACGAAGTCGCGGTGGCCGGGCGCATCGAGGAGGGTGATGCGCCGGTTCTCGGTCTCGAGCCTGCGCACGGCCACGTCCATGGTCACGCCGCGCGCCCGCTCCTCCTCCTGCTCGTCGAGCACCCACGCGAACGAGAACGAGCCCTTGCCGAGCACCTTCGAGTCGCGCTCGTACTTGGTGATGGTCTTCTTGTCGACGTGGCCGCACAGGTGCAGGAGGTGGCCCATGATAGTCGACTTGCCGGCGTCGACGTGGCCGATCACCACCATCGACAGGTTGCGCTTGGAGCCCTCGGACTGCTGCTCGGCCTTGATCTGCGCCTCAATCTCTCGTCGCTTGCCGTCGGGCATCTGCTTCACCTGCTTCTTTGCACTGTTTTGCGCAGAAGAAAAATGAGTCGGGTGCGGTGGTGCGTGTGCGGCGTGTGCGGCGTGTGACGTACATCTTTTCGCTCAGGCTCACCTCATCGAGGGCCTTGGCGACGCTGTCCACCTCGGCCTCCTTCTCCTTCTCCTTTTCTTCGGCGGCCGTAGCGGCGGCGGCAGCAGGGGCCTTCTTCGGGGTGGCGGGCTGCTGGGGCTTGGCTCCACCGGCGGCCGGCTTTGCTGCTGCGGGCTTGGTGTCCGATTTGATGTTGTATTGCTCGCCTGTCAAATAATTACAGTAATTAATAATACAGCAATTTCATAAGAATAAGAAGAAGAATATAATCATTAGTTAGTCTCACCCACGCGACTGCACGCGACTACGCGACTGCACGCAACCACATGCGCGACAGACGTACTCTTCTTTTGCTTGAAGGCCTGCTTCCGCTTTTCCAAGACCATGTCATCGGGCGAAGGTTCGTTGAAATCGAACGGCTTGACTCCTGGTGTGTGTTGTGTGTTGTGTGTTGTGTATGGGTGTGTGTGTGTGTGTGTGTTGTGTGGTGTG
>NW_004457453.1:64411-75579 GCF_000313135.1 Acanthamoeba castellanii str. Neff
GCGGCACGACACGACACGACACGACACGACACGACACGACACGACACGACACGACACGACACGACACGACACGACACGACACGACACACGCACACACGACACACGCACACACGCACACACGCACACACGCACACACGCACACACGCACACACGCACACACGCACACACGCACACACGCACACACGCTCGACACGACACACGCACCGTCGCACACACCGCACACGCCGCTGATGACACGACACACGCACAACCGCACACACAGGTGTATGATCAGTACGTGCACTTCATGGCACTGGAGGACAAGCTGTTCACGCTCGGGCAGGAGCGGTCGTACCTGGCCTTCAACAGCCCGTCGATCACCGACGCCCAGGCCGAGGCCAACGTCGAAGCCCTCGCCCTCTCGCTCTACTCGGTCATCGTCACCCTCGTACGATTCCCATTCCTCCGGCACGACACGACACGACACGCACGCACACGACACGACACACGACTAACGCACACGCAGGGCCAAGTGCCGATCATCCGGGCACCGCGCAACACGGCGGCGTCGATGGTGGCCAAGCGGGTGTGCGATCGCCTGCGGGAGCACCTCCTCCGCTCCTCCACGCTCTCCGACTCACTCTCCTCCTCCTTCCAACGCCCGCGTACGCCTCGCCTCCGCTCCTCCGCCCAATCAACCCAACTCACGCGTGTGCGGTGTGTGCGGTGTGTGTGTGCGGTGCGTGTGCGTGTGCGTGTGCGTGTGCGGCGAGGCAGTGGTGGTGCTGGTGGACAGGAACGTGGACATGTCGGTGATGTTCCACCACACGTGGACCTACCAGGCGCTGGTGCACGACCTGCTGGACATGAAGCTCAACACGATCCGCCTCGAGCAGGAGGTCGAGGCCGACGCCGCGTCCGGCAAGTCGGGCGGCGTCGAGACCAAGACCTACGACCTCGATCCGGCCTCGGACGGCTTCTGGATCGCCAACGCGGGCAACCCGTGGACCAAGGTCGTCGGTACGCGCGACCTCAACCACAGTCGCGCGCGTGCGGTGGCGTGTGCGGCGTGTGCGGCGTGCGGTGGCGTGTGCGGCGTGTGCGGCGTGAGTGTATTGGCGAAGAAGAAGTTTGTGACGTGTGTGCGTGTGTGTGTGCGTTGCGTGTCATGCGGTTGGTCCACTACAGTTGATGTGGAGGCGCAGGTGAAGGAGTACACGGCCATCATGGACGAACTCAAAAAACTCAAAGTCAACGACGACGATGATCCCCTGTACGACACGACACGACACGACACGACACGACACGAGCATGTGTTTACATGCGTGCGGACAGGGCGAGGCTGGACAGGACGAAGCACCTGGGGTCGCTGGTGGGGTCGATGTTCGAGGTGACGGAGAAGAAGCCGCTGATCGACATGCACCTCAACATCGCCACAGCCCTCTTCGAGCGCATCAAGCAGCGCAACCTCGACGCCTACCTCAAGCTCGAGGAGGCCATCACCACCCACGCCACCCCCGTACGTCTCCTCTTGTGCGTGTGCGTGTGCGTGTGCGTCGTTGTGTGCTGAATGAGCTTGTGTGCGTGTGTGCGTGTGTGTGTGTGTGTGTGTGTGTGTGTGTGTGTGTTGCGCAGGACAAGAAGGAGATTTTGGGGCTGCTCGCGGCCAAGGGGGACACGGCGGAGGACAAGCTGCGGCTGTTCCTCATCTTCTACCTGACCACCGCCATCCCGGAGGAGGACCTCCCCAGATACGAGGCCGCCCTGACCGAGGCCGGGGTCGACCTCAGGCCCTTCCAGTACCTCAAAAAGTTCGCCATTCAGCACCACAACGACACACGCACCACCGCACACGCACACACACACACGTGTGACGTGGCATGATGACGTGGCGCGACTGATGGGGTGGTTGGTGGTCGATGATCAGGGTGAAGGCGTTCAACAACAGTTTGATGGGCGGCGCGCAGCGCACGTCGAGCCGCTCGGGCGGGTCGGTGCGCGGGTCGGTCACGACCAGTTTGGCGTCGCTCGTGCAGCAGGGCGTGAACCACATCAAGATGTGGATCCCGTCGTCGCGCCACCTCTATCTGACGCGCGTCGTCGACGCGCTGATGGAGCAGCGCGGCGGGAGCTCGCTCGGCGGGGTCGAGGAGCAGTACGAGTACTACGACCCCAAGGTGACCAACCCGCACCTGCAGGCTTCCATGCCCCGCAAAAACACCCCCTACACCCACGCCATCGTCTTTGTAATCGGCGGCGGCAACTACGTCGAATTCCAGAACCTCCAGGACTATGCTAAGGTATATAGATGGGCGCTGTGTGTCGTGTGTCATGTGCGGTGATGTGTGCGTGCTCACATGTGCGGTACTATCGCAGGAGCAACCAAGGGGAGTTGGCGAGACGCCAAAGCAGATCATCTATGGTTCCACGGAGATCCTGAGCGCACGGCAGTTCCTCGCCCAACTTTCCGAACTCGCCTAAGGCGCAGCGCAGCCCTCATTTTTCCCTTTTCCTCCTCCTCCTCTGCATGTTTGCTCCGTACGCCAAAGAAAATGACGTTTGCAGCACCCAGGGAGTAAGCACTCCCTCGCATGAATGCACTGGGCACCTTGAGAATGGATATCAGGTGGAAATTAGCTCAGCAGCAGATTTCCTAAAGGCCAGACACAAGTGCATTCATTCCAAATCAGACTGATGGCACAAATTGAAGAGCTTGCTGCTGCTCTATGTGCACATTATAGAGGTCTGCTCAGCGCTCTGTTGAGTGTCTTCAGAGTTACTGACCTTGTTTGCAGGCGCCAATGTAGAGGCGCTGGTTGCAGATGGTGTGGTGTGGAGGAGCTGTGGTGCAGTGTAGTGAAACCTTCACAAGGTTGATTTTGGCCAAGAGCGGCAATGGAACCCACCCACAGTGCTGTAACCCACACCACATTGTCATAGAAAGTCATGTTGCCGCCAAAAATCCCCACAATGACTGGCGTTCTTTCCCCGACCATTTATTTTCCCCAAGCCGATATGTTCCCTACAGCTCCAATCCCCACAGTGGGGCGACATAAAGGTACCCCAATAACGCTTGCCCTTAGCAGCCAGGGCGAGAGGTTGGCCGCGTGGTGCGGTGGCAGGACATCTATTTCTGATTGATTCAGTACAGCTAGGGTCCATGGTTCCAGACCCACGTGTAGTGGACCTGATTCTAGATGGAGAAGATGGATGATGTGCGGACGGAGGCACTACCGCAGACCGCGTCCTCCGTGGCCACCCAGTACCAGTACTCTGCAGTGTAGGGCGACGAGTACTCGCCGTCGCCTTCGCTGCATGCACCTGCCGGCGCAGTGCCTCCCTGTAGCACACGCGCGTGGAGTTTAGTGTTGTAGTATGTAGTATGTACACCACAATTAGATTGACTTTTTTGGGGAACGAACGTTGGTATTAACTCTATGGACGTAGGTCACACGCGAAAGGGGGCCACAGCCTTCCGTGGAGAAGGTCTTGAGCAGCACCCACGCAATGTTGGGCGCATCAGGAGCCGTTGCCTCAGCCTTAGCAGTTACTCGCGAGTCCGTCACATGGTAGTCCTTCGCTACACGTGCAAAGGGGGGGGGTGATGATCAGGTAATCAAGCCAATGATGTGGCCTGCTTTTTGTGTGGGACCCGCACCGGAGACTGTGTACCAGGTGGGGCGGCCGTCGACGAACCTGTGGTAGCCCACGCGGGTCTCGTTCAGGTCATGCCCGATCTTGCTCGGCCAGAGGTCGGCCTCAGGCCGGTTCAGAACCCACGAGCCGGTGGACACGTTGCAGCGGTAGATCTGAAAGCCCGCCGCGAAGTAGGAGACGGCGAAGGTGTGGCCGTCGGGCACCCTGATGTTGGCGGGGAAGGAGGTCATGCCCTCCACGCCCAGGCACGCAGCAAGGACGAAGGAGAGGGCCAGCAGGCAGGTGATCGAGTTGTTGCGCATAGTGTACGCCGCGGTTGGGTGATTGTTAGGGTCGGGTGAGTCGTGTGTGGTGCTGCACAAGACAACAAAGGTCGCTGGAGGTCCCTTTTAATGCCCTTCCTGCACCGCGCTTCAGCGCACCACAAGTAAAGGCTTCAGAAGAAGAGGGAGGAGTAATTAAACATCTGACAATAGGACCTTGGGTTCATCTTGACCCAAAGGTAAGAAATCACTTTGGGTTTTCTTACTCATTTTCTCACGCAGGCTTTCTCCAACTACTGGTAGTTGCCTGGCGGGGTCGTGTTCTTCGACCTGAGGCCGCCAAGAGCATGCTTCGGCAGCTTCGCCAACGCCTCCTGACCGCGCTCTCGCTCCCCATAAAAATTGGCTGGGGTCAAGTTTCTTGTAAAATTGAATTGGAGGACCATCAGGAGAGGGTGAGGGAGTGAAGGCCAATCTTCTTGTCACTGCTGATGGAGGCCAGCACCCCACTGTACTCTGGATGGAACACCGCCTTCAACACCCGCAGCTCTGTGTCCAGAACAAGAAGTTGTTGTTTGTTTTTTGTGTTGTGTTTAGTTCCCTTCACCTCCACACGAAAAGGAAAGAAAGAGAGACACACGACATGTAATGCGTACCGTGTGCTGCTACGGAGAACGAGGGCTTGCCGACCCGCGCATAGCGCACATCAAACATGTGGATCGTCGGGTCGGTACTCCCACTGTGGCGCGAACGGGGTCAGGCACCACGAAACAGCACGCACCACAGCACACGCACGATACAATAAATAGCTACAAAAAAAACGCGAGGAGGAGACGGCCGTACGAGGAGACGAGGGTGCCGCAGGGGGACCAGGCCGGGTGAATGAACTGGCTCATGGACACTGACGTTTGCGGCGTCCAGCCCAGCTGCACCACGCGCTCCTGAATCCGTCGGTCGAACAGCGCCAACTGGTTGCTCTTGCCCGTGTTGCCTGTGTTAAGCCCGCGCGCACCGCGCTTGTCGTGTGAGCCCGGCGGCGCACGCAGAAACGAAACGATTGCGATCGCGAGTGGGCGATGGGGACCCGCACCGATCATGATGATGTTGCTGTCCGCCGGACTGGGTTCTACGAAGTTAACCTTTTCGTTGATGCGCTCCTCCCATACCAACCGATCCTGCGGCAAATTCCACGCTACAAATCGCCTGCATACACACACACACACACACAACACACACACAACACACACACAACACACACCAAACACACGGCTTAGCCTGTGCGCGGTGTGTCGTGTCGTTGAGGTTTGCTTTACCTGTCGGCGCCGCCGGTGAAGAGGATGTCGTCGGCGATGGACATGCTTTGGATCTGCGACGTGTGCTGGATGTGCACGAGCCGCGTGCGTACCTCGCCATCGATGCGCCACTCGACCACCGTGTGGTCGGTGCCGCCCGTGAGCAGCCGGTTGGACTGGCCCGGGAAGTAGCGCACCTGGTTGGGGTAGCCCTCGTGCGGCGTGTCCTTGATGTACACCAGCCCCAGCTTATGCGCCGTCTCCGCCTTGCTCGCGTCCACAATCGCCAGCCTGCGATCGGACCGTCGTTAAGCAATGCGTGTGTGCCGCGTGTGCCGTGGTGGTGCCGTGGTGGTGCCGTACTGTGGCTGATTGCCCGCGCGGCCGTTGTTGAAGACGATCGCGCACTGGCCACCGGTAGAACTCCACGTCTGACCGATTGAGGGGCAATTGGGTGCATTAGAATCCCGCCTCCACTTCCCAGCAATGCGTGTGAGAAAGGATGGTCAGTCGCACCATGTCGATGGGATAGATCTTGCTCGCGCTAGTAGTGTTCACTGACGCCACCTCCTGCAGCGACCTAGTGTGGCACACGACACACGATCAGCCCGTGGGCGTGGGCGTGGGCGTGGGCGTGGGCGTGGGCGTGGGCGTGGGCGTGGGCGTGGGCGTGGGCGTGGGCGTGGGCGTGGGCGTGGGCGTGGGCGTGGGCGTGGGCGTGGGCGTGGGCGTGGGCGTGGGCGTGGGCGTGGGCGTGGGCGTGGGCGTGGGCGTGGGCGTGGGCGTGGGCGTGGGCGTGGGCGTGGGCGTGGGCGTGGGCGGTGGGCGTGGGCGTGGGCGTGGTGCGTGTGCGTGGGCGTGGGCGTGGGCGTGGGCGTGGGCGTGGGCGTGGGCGTGTAAACGGTCGAATGCCGGAGAGCAAAGGCGTACGAGTGGGCACTGGCGAGGTTCCAGATCTTGACGAAGCCGTCGAGCGCACAGGTGGCCAGCAGGTTGGGCGTGGTCGGGTTGAATACGAGCGAGCGCAGCTTCTTGGTGTGGCCCGTAACGTAGCTCTGGCGCAGATGCGTCATCTTCCGCTCCTTATTGGAGCTCTGGATAAGACCTGTCGGTTTCGCCGCTTGATATGGGTCGTGTCCGCCATGAGTGTGCGCACATTGGCAGGGAAACACGGCACACACGACACCACACACACCACACACGCACAGGCTTGTACCTGGCTTGGAAGACGAGGTGGAGGAACTGGAGGGCGGAGGCGCCGACCACGAGGAATTGGAGGACGTTGACGCAGAGGAAGAGGAGGATGAGGACGAAGATGAGGACGAAGTGGCTGTGTTGATGGCGAACCTTCGCGTGGGTCGGTAGTCTTCGAGTTCGGTCTGGCGCACAACACACACAACAACCACAACGTGCACAGGGTTAACCTCCAACGTGCACAGACTCACGCACCCGCCCACAGCGAGCGGGAAAGTGGGAAAAAGTGATGAATGCAGGGCTTTCTCCTCACCTCGGACCCACCGTTGCCTGCGTCATCATCGTCATCGCCCTCCGGTTCGACTTTGATGCTATTGCCGGCGCTGCTGCTGCTCGCGTTGCTGCTACCAGCGCTGCCGCTGGTGGTGGAAGGTTTTGGAGGCGGCGGCGAGGGCCTTGGCGGCGTGGAAGGCCGCGGAGGCGGCGATGCACGGCGTTCGAGCGTCCTAGTGGCCTTTTCCTGCACGCACGCGAGCAACCAGAGGTGTCAGTCATCATGGCCAACCGTGACAACAACCAACAGCAGACGTCGCGGCGGCGGCGTACCACCACCCGACGTGTCGGCTGGGTGACGACTCGCTCGACGCGCGGCACTACGACCGGCTCGCCCCTGGCGCGCAGCGAGGTGGAGAAAGACAGCGGTGCGCTCGCGCTGAGCTCCCCGTCGCTTTGGCTATCCTCCCTATTGCGCTCGGCAGACGGGTCGTTTTCCTGTGAGTGCGCATGTGAGTAGGTTTGCAGCTTGTGGTGCCGGGCATCAACAAGCAGTTGGCGAGGCGCTGGGGCGTACGTGAGGCGAGCGTGGGACCAGTTTGTTCTTCCAGTGCAGCACGAGATCGGACAGCCGCTCGTTGGCGCGCGTCAGCTCTTCGGCGGCATTCGCTGTCTGCGCACCACCGGCTCGAGTTGTGAGGTTTGCGGTTTACACACACATACGGCGGTCTCATCAGGGCTGGAGCTGTACCTTCTGTTGGTACTTCTGAAAGGCGTTGCGCCACTTCTTGACCTCGGCCAGCTGGTCGATGATCTGCTTGTCCATGGCGTAGGCCGGCTGGGAACTGCTGGGCTCAACATCCATCCTGGCCCGCTTGCCGCTTCTTTCATCGTCGCTGCCGCCTCTTTGTTCATCTGCACCGGTGGCGATTCGTTAGCGATTGGATCACGTACGGTGCTGAAGCATGACCACGGGTTCTCAATCGTTTCAATTGCCCCCCCCCAGCATTGAAAAAAATCAAGGTGGAAATCAAAGAAGAAGCTCTAGGCACCAGCTCCGCGACGAAGCGGCCGCTTCCGTTGTAGTGCCTCGCGCAACATTGCCTTCGTGTGCTTGTCCCAAGAACGTTCGAGTGAGTGATTAGACGGAAGATGAGAAGCTTCTTGGAATAATTTTGTTTCCCCCTTTTTTTTGCACTCATCATCGTCGTCAAGAAGAAGATTGGATTGAAAGTATAGCATTGAACGGCCTCGCGTAGGCATCGCCTCCAGAAGACCGCCACGGGAAGAGTGTCGGAGTCGAGCGGGGGTGGTTTGGTCTCATCAAGTACAGCAGGTGCTAAGGGCGCTTAGTGGGCCGGGGCGATGAGGGGCAGGTCGCAGTAGTCGGGAAGCTGGCTCCACGAGAACACGTCGCTGCCGGCCAGCTCCTGCTCGATCTTCTTGAGCTCGTTCAGGCCCTCCTGCCACACGCGCATGTCGTACTTCTTCTCGGCGATGCTGCGCTCGAGCTCGATGGCATCGCGGCTCTCGGGGGACCAGCGGGCGCGGGCCGCCTCCATGCGGCTGATGTCGCGCCTGAGCTCGGCGATGTGCTTCTCGGCGTGGTCGGCCGAGGTGTACTCCTGCAGGAGCGCGTTGTGGCGATCGAGCAGGGTGCACACGATGTGGCGCTTCTCGGTGTTGATCGTCTTCTCCAGGTCCTCGATGTCATTGATCTTTTCGATCATCTTCCGCTTCACCGCCTCCACGCGCTGACGGTCCACGCTCAGCTCCAGCCGCTCCTTCTCGAGCCGACGCAGCTCCGCCAGGTAGGTGTCCCTCTGCTCCTGCGTCCACCTCTCCGCGCCCGGCACTGTGATCTGCACCGGCTGCACCCCAACACACGCGTCACTCCCCGCATGGCTCGCACGACTGCGTTGGGCAGGCGGTACCTTGGTGGCGTGCTTGTCGATGGGCGGGAAGGAGCAGAGGAGGGAGAAGAACACCGCGCCGAGGGCCAGGGCGCCGAGCAGCGCTTGCAGCTTGCTGAGCTGCCAGGGACCACCGGCGAGCTTCTCGGTGAGCAGCACGCGCTTTCGCTGAGGCGCGAGAGCGGCCTTCTGCTGGACGCCGGCGGGCACGAGCCCGAGGTTGTCCTGGATGCGGAGGGTGAGATCGTCGATCTTCTGCTTGGGCGTGCCCTCGAGCTCGTTCCAGAAGAACACGCGCCCGGCCTTGTTCACCGCCGCGATGTTGGGGTCGAGCTCGCACAGCGCCGCAAAGTTCTCCTGGTCGTTCTCACCCATGAACACCAACGACACTAGCGACCACGTGAATGTGTGCTGACGTCAGCACACAACCAAAAGTCAACACCTTGGCCGGGCCAATCGTACCACGGCCGAGGCGGATGCGGTGGAAGAAGAAGCCGAGCGGGTCGTCGAATTCGGCGATGCGAGTGGTGTTGCGGTTGAGCAGGAGGACCACGTGCGAGTGGTCGCCCTGGTCGTAGAACTTGCGGAAGCCGTCGCCGTGAGGGAAGGTCTGGATCTGCAGCTTGTGGCCCGACGCCGACTTGGCCGGCAGCTTGCCGCGCACCGCGTCGTCAGTGCCCATGAAGAGCATCGTCGACGCATTCAGCGGACGCGCTGTTTTCCGGGTCAAGTGTGTAAGAACCAACGTTGCCATGCAACGGCGCTATCGCCATTGGCCCTATTTTATAGGAGTAGGGGACGTACAAGGTCCGGCATTGGTGTAGAGCGGGACGCCAGGGGTCGTGGTGGTGCCCAGAGTCTCGCCTGTGCAGTGTTGACAACAAAGGGACGTATGTGAGCGCTGTGCGGCCTCTTCGAAGAGTGAAAAGATGAACTGAGAGAAGGGGTAGAGAGCAAGAGGAGACCTGTGGTGATGGCAACTGTTTCAGTGTGAATGGTATTGGGGCGGACATAGTGAATACCTGTCTCCACAATGGGAACTTCTTCTCCGACGTCCATGATGATGAAGTGGTTGTGGTGGTGATGATGAAGGTGAGTAGGAAGTGGGTCTTTGCTCGATGGCAGTGTGAATGTAAGAATGGAGGGACGGTTGGATCCGGGCGTGGTGCTTGAGCCGGTGCAGCCGTTCGAGTAGGGGCAAGGCAGCGAGCGACCACCAATCACTCCAAACGGGACGTGGTCCGAAGGCCAGCCGTAATCACCCCGCTTTTCGTCCTGTTCCCTCCGCCCTTGCCTCCGACCATCGCCCCTCCCAGATCCCCACGATTCTCTCGATCTTTGTCCGACGAAATTTCGCGTTTCCCGAAATGCGTTTCGACAGCATGAAACTGTTTTGCAGACTATTTTGTTTTGGTTTTGTATTTTGTATTTTTGTGGCTTGTCTGTTTGCATCGGTGGAGATGAATGCCTTTGCGCTGTTGGCAGCACTCGGGGACACGACCAGCAGCTTTCAGGACCTGGTGGAGAGCAAGACCGCTTTCAGCCTAGACCTGCTCGACCAAGATGAATTTCTAAACGAGGTCATCGCTCATCAACCCCGCCTCCTTTCCTTGTACGTTGCCCGCTGAGAGCAGTCAGAAGTCATGACCCAACGCGCCGTCAAAGCGCATCTTGAGCCGCAATGATGGCTTTTTCTCTTTGTGCCGCGTACCCTCACCCTGTGCGCAGGGTGTTGGCTCCGGAGGCTACGCAGTTGCAGCTGCGACTGGCACTGGGCGAGTGGCAGGGCATCACGGACACCGAGGAGAAGGGCATGCGGTACTCGTGACACTTCGATCTTTTTTGGTTGCGCTCCTGTGTGTCGTGCGACAAGCGGCTGCGCGTGTGCGTTGGTGTAACGCGCTGCCATTTGCTTTGAGCGAGCGCAGGTACGCCCACATGTGTTCGGAGGTGTTCTGCATGGATGTGAAGCCCATCCAGGACTACTTGCTCGGCCCCGAGGCCGACACTGGCGCGCCCTTCCTCGCGCGCCTGCTGGCCGTGCTCGACCGAGACCCGCCGCTCTACGTCGTGCCGGTCCAAAACCTCTGCAAGATCGTCTCCTCCCTCATCAAGCACCGCCGAAAGGAGGTAATAACTGTCGCGCCCCTCCCATCTGTGCGCAGATCTGTCGCCTCACCATCACCAACGAACGCGCACAAACAGACATTCGAGGCGCTCAAGAGCCACCCGGGGCTGGTGAAGCGACTGGCCGTACACGCTGCCGGTTCGTCTCCGCGCCTGGCCGAAGTGATGTGGCTCTTCATGGAGGACGAGTCGGTCGATCCACTCGGCGTGATTGAGGTAAGGGAGAATGAAGCCCCACGACTCCTCAGTCACCAGTTTCGTCTAACACACACACACACACACACACGGCACCGTCGTGCGCAGTGGCTGGAGAGCGAGAATCTGGTTCCGCAGCTGCTTGCGCAGCTCAACAACGACAAGGGCGACGTGGAGGTGTCGGCCACGGCGCTCTCCGTCTTGACTCAGATCGTGGAGAGATCGGACGCCAGTTCTCCGCTGGCTCAATCCGCCCTTTCCGAGGCGTCGGTGCA
>NW_004457453.1:75884-76916 GCF_000313135.1 Acanthamoeba castellanii str. Neff
ATGACTGGGCCAAGTTCGATGACGAAGAAGTGGACTGGGCCACGGCCGCGTCAACCGCAACTCCTTCTACTAGCGCCGCTGCGCCGGCTGTGCGTCCTTCTCGCCTTTCTGTCTTCGCTTTGATTGCTTCGTCCTCTTTTGGTCGCTCACATTTCTCTTTGCCGCCAGAGCACGGGCTTGGCTGACTGGGCAAAGTTCGAAGAGGACACCGAGGGCGCGGACAACTGGGCCAAGTTTTAGTGATCTTCTTCGAAGGTGAATGCCCCTTCTTGGTCTAAAGCAAGGTGGAGGTCTCTGCGCCAGACCAGCTCTTGCTTCGCCAGTGGTGCAACTTTTTTGCAGACAACCAATAAGCACCGCCACAACAATCACGGGAAAACACCACTCCCCACACCACCAGGCGACAACAGTTACGGCACCCACTTTCAGTCTCTCTTCCTCCTCCACAACCTCAGCACACCAACTAGAGCACGCACCTGATGTAAGCTACGTGGCGGCCGAGTTTCGACCGACAAGCCTAACCCCCTGCCGCGTCGGCCGGGTGTGGAGCCGAAATTTCGCGTACGCGGAGAGTGAGACGAAAGCAAGAAGAAAAGTCCCGCACGAAACGCCCCCGCAGCCACTACTCGGACTCTTCCGGTTTTATTGCTCTCCGCCCGCACGCTCTGGTGCACCTGCTTACAACAACAGCTCCTGCAGAAGATCTCTCAATCTTCTTCATCTCCATCTCCACATTACCACACTCCAGCCTTTTTTTTCTGGTTGGGACATGGCGCAGCAAGGGCTGGGAGAGAAAGTATGGTCGGCGCTCGAGCTCGAGTGGCTGCCGGCCTACCACGACTGGCGGTCGGCCCACCTGTGGATGGGGAAGCACTACGAGGTGCCGGTGGCGCTGTGCGTGCTCTACGTCATCGTCATCTTCGGCGGTAAGCGATTGATGAGAGATCGGAAGGCGTTCGATTTGCAGCAGCCGCTCTTCTTCTGGAACGTCTTCCTCGCGACCTTCTCGGCGATCGGCGCTCTGTGCACGGT
>NW_004457453.1:77001-78147 GCF_000313135.1 Acanthamoeba castellanii str. Neff
AGATCGTCTCCTCCCTCATCAAGCACCGCCGAAAGGAGGTAATAACTGTCGCGCCCCTCCCATCTGTGCGCAGATCTGTCGCCTCACCATCACCAACGAACGCGCACAAACAGACATTCGAGGCGCTCAAGAGCCACCCGGGGCTGGTGAAGCGACTGGCCGTACACGCTGCCGGTTCGTCTCCGCGCCTGGCCGAAGTGATGTGGCTCTTCATGGAGGACGAGTCAGTCGATCCACTCGGCGTGATTGAGGTAAGGGAGAATGAAGCCCCACGACTCCTCAGTCACCAGTTTCGTCTAACACACGCACACACACACACACACACACGGCACTGTCGTGCGCAGTGGCTGGAGAGCGAGAATTTGGTTCCGCAGCTGCTTGCGCAGCTCAACAACGACAAGGGCGACGTGGAGGTGTCGGCCACGGCGCTCTCCGTCTTGACTCAGATCGTGGAGAGATCGGACGCCAGTTCTCCGCTGGCTCAATCCGCCCTTTCCGAGGCGTCGGTGCAGCAGGTGATCGCCTTCACCTTTGCCCACGTTGCGGAGGTCAACGAAAGCCACGTACGTCTCCTCTTTTGTTGTCGCTTCTGCTATTACTGTTACATGTACTATTAATTGATTTATTTTTCTTACCATACACAATAGCGCAAGCGACTGGTGAGCGGGCTTGAGTTTGTGCGATCGCTGCTCGACTGGTGCGTGAGCTCGGCTCCTGACAAAGACGAGACTAGCAAGAAGGACCACTCGAATAAGAAGAAGCGAGCCCTGTGGCTCGTGGGCGTTGAGAGCAAAAACGCCGACAACACCGATGTGTGCCTTGGCGGTACTGCTCGCGCCATTATTCATCGCAGTTGTCGGCGCGGTGCCTGACGTGCGCTGCGTGCGCTTATGTATCGCACAGAGTCTCCCCTTTTGACTGGCCTGGCCGCCCAGATCGACAAGCTAGTGGAGCTGCTCAAAACCCCCGTCAAGGTTCGCTTGCTTTTGCCGTTTCCCGGTTGAGCCCACATTGTGGTGTTCAGGAGCTCACGCACGGTCATGGACCGGACAGAACGGCAAGTTCGGCGCCACCAAGTTGGAGGTCGGCCGCTTCTTGTCGGCCCTGCTGCGCACCAACAACCCGACTGTCGCTCAACGCTATCTG
>NW_004457453.1:78413-83148 GCF_000313135.1 Acanthamoeba castellanii str. Neff
GGCGACGGCAACGGCGACGGCGACAGGACGGGTGGGGTCGAGGGCGAGGGCGACGGTGATGGTGAGAAGATGGGCCAGGTTGAGGTTGACGGCTGGGGTGAGGGCGAGAGGACTAGCAGCTCTGGCGTTGGAAGCGGGCAACCTCCAACATGTTGTTTGAATTGCGCTGCAGACATCCATCGACCACAGGAGCAGAAGCAAAGTCGATCCATCTTTTTGTGGCAACAAAGAGAAAGAAACCAAAGGAAATCGCAAAGCTATTTCTTGTCGACTGATGACGAACCATTACTCAACTGGCGGAAGCCGCCTTAACGCCTTTTCCTTCTCGCCCACCCAACCCAACCACCCCACCATCATGTGCCACTCCCTACGCCAGCCGCACGAACGCCAGCGCTCACAGCACCTCTCTGGCTTTCTCGTTCCTGACTCTCGCGGTCTAGCTTCTGTGCTGCAACCGCCAGACCCACCTGCAGTGGTCATAGCCGACCTCTGCAGCGAGCGCGAGCTACTCGCCACGCGCCTCAGTGCTGCTTCTGCTCAGCTTCGAATGGCGGAGGACGCTCTCATCCGTTCCATTGCCTCATCAATCCTACACGAAATCAAGCCCATCTACTCCCTCTCGCCCCCCGACCTCCACTTCGCATGCAGCCCCTCCTTCTACGACAACTTCACCAAGGGCTGGGAGAGCTACCAACCTGCCCGCCGCCGTTCTGGATACGAGTCTTATCGTCGCTGTACGTCCCTTTCCCAGTTCCTACGCCTCCTGCCCGGCTGGGACCTCAGCCGTGAGTACTCGGTTAGCGCGGAGGAGGTCCTCCACCTTTCACGTCTCTGCTTGCCCATCTCACCCCATCTATGCTATTTACTCTCCCTTGTACGCCCGTATGTCCCTTAGTTTTTATTACGCCCCTCACCCTCTACCTCCCCACTTCATCCCTCGCTTCCGCAAAGGCTCTGTGCGCAAGCGCCTTCTTTTCTACAGCTCCCCCCCTCAACGCCCCAAGCGGCGCCACCAGGCTGCCCTGACTGCAGAATAAACCTTTCTGGCATCCATGTCCGTAGCGCCAGGCGGCCTGTCTTCTGGCCGTCTATCCAATTTTTGTCTACGCTTGTGCGCCTAGCCGCACATGGACTTGGGGGTGTGGCGCCGAAATTTCGCGTACGCGGAGAGTGAGACGAAAGCAAGAAGAAAAGTCCCGCACGAAACGCCCCCGCAGCCACTACTCGGACTCTTCCGGTTTTATTGCTCTCCGCCCGCACGCTCTGGTGCACCTGCTTACAACAACAGCTCCTGCAGAAGATCTCTCAATCTTCTTCATCTCCATCTCCACATTACCACACTCCAGCCTTTTTTTTCTGGTTGGGACATGGCGCAGCAAGGGCTGGGAGAGAAAGTATGGTCGGCGCTCGAGCTCGAGTGGCTGCCGGCCTACCACGACTGGCGGTCGGCCCACCTGTGGATGGGGAAGCACTACGAGGTGCCGGTGGCGCTGTGCGTGCTCTACGTCATCGTCATCTTCGGCGGTAAGCGATTGATGAGAGATCGGAAGGCGTTCGATTTGCAGCAGCCGCTCTTCTTCTGGAACGTCTTCCTCGCGACCTTCTCGGCGATCGGCGCTCTGTGCACGGTGCCGCACATCTACACGACGGTGACGGAGAGGGGCTTCACGGAGGACATGTGCACGACCAGGTCCGAGCTGGCGAACCCGTGGGTCTACCTCTTCTGCCTGAGCAAGATTCCCGAGCTGCTCGACACGGTCTTCATCGTGCTGCGCAAGAAGCCGCTCATCTTCCTCCACTACTACCACCACGTGATGACCCTCCTCTACTGCTGGAACGCGTGGGCTCTCCACATCCCCAACGGCGGCTGGTTCGCGGCGATGAATCTCATCATCCACACGCTCATGTACTCGTACTACGCGGCCTGCGCGATTGGCGTCCGATTCAGCAACCGCACCCGCCTCTCGATCACCTCGCTTCAGATCCTCCAGATGATCCTCGGCGTCTCCATCGTGCTCCACAACCTTGTCGTGTGCAACACGCACCCGGAGAACTACATCTTCGGCCTCGTCATGTACGCGAGCTACATGGTGCTCTTCACCAAGCTCTTCCTCGACTCCTACGTCTTCAAGCGACCCGCCCGCGACGTCAAGTCGGCCAAGGAGAGGGCCGAGCGCGTCAAGGACGAGCAGGAGCAGGACCACACTGCCGATTCGTCTCGCATCAGGAAGCGACCGACCACCGTCAAGAAGGCCAACTAAGAAGCCTCCCTCCGGAACCCGAGCTTCTCCTTCGCCCCGGCGAAGTCCGCAGAGCTCCTTCGTCTTCCGCAACGGGGGCGCTCTTCATCTTTTTCTCGAGAGCAATACATATTTATTTTTCTTTCTGGCTTTTCCTGGAGCACCAGACAGGGCACTACCATACGTCAATAGCGCTGCCCACCATCACAACGGCCAGTCGTGCAGATGACCATCGTCCGCAAGCAAGGGGAGGACGGCACTGCTGGCGGCAGTGGGCCGGAAGGCCAGAACTGTATCTGTGGTCGGATTTTTCGGGTTTTGTGGGGTGGGTCGACGCTACATGAAATTTCACTCTTCGGATCACCTCACGCGCGGTAAGGCGGGCGCACGAGTTTCGATTCGAGAGCCACACCTGGGCGCAGCATGTGTTGTTGAATTGATTGAGGACTCGATAGACAGACGAAGAAGAGGAGCAACTTGATCCAAAGCAGCGGACTCTTCCTCTCTTCCTCCCTCGAACGGGCCGCTCGCCATCCATCTCTGTCTCTTCCGCCAACGCAAGCAAGATCGATTCGATTGTAGACTCAAGTAGAAAGCAAGCAATTAATTGGGCATCAATCCAGCATGTGGGTCTTGTTCGCGCCCGATGCCGGCACTGACCCCCTGTGGCAGACACTGGAAGAGAATGAATTCTTCGAGCTTCAAGCCTACAAGCCCGCCACATCGAGCAAGAATGAAACATCACTACTCTCCATGCTCACGGCTCTTCCCTCATCTCTCCTCGCCACCTCTCGCGCCCCCAGCTTAATTGGTGGGGGAACCGAAGAGAACTTTCCTTACCGCATTCTTCTCAAGACACAACCCCCCTACGGTACTTCCATCCATGTGCATCTCTTTATTAAATCACCATCATTTTCGTGCCTGAATTGCCATCCCTCTGCAACTATGACCATGTTAACTCCTCAATTAATTTGCACTTTTAAAATCTTGTGACTTGTCCCTTCTCAATCCTTTGGCTTTTGCGTGGTGGGTTCCATTTCATCAATTCAGCTTCCGATTTTCACTATACAATTGATTGATTTTATTACTAATTTCATCCATTTGTTCCTCACAGGCCAGCGCCATGCCGCGAAGCAGCAGAGCAAGGAAGCCAAAGACTCCGGATCTGTGGAGCTCTCGTCCGTTGCGGACAGCTCTCACGGTGGCAGCCGCGCCCCCGCTCAAGTCATCGCGCTTGCCAAGGTACCCACCTCTCGTTCTACCGTGGCCTCCAACGCTTGTGGCTTTGTTGCCAGTGCTGTTGCTCACCTCTCTGTTGCAGGACCTGCGGGTAATCAAGGAGCACTGGAACTGGCTCGTCAATGACATGTCGACAGCGTGCTCCTTCTTCACGCGAGAGTCGGAGAAGGAGGAGAACGAGCTGTGGGACTTCCTTCTCATGAAGTTCACTTCCATGGCGCAACAGGAAGCGAAGAAAAGGGTACGCGTGCGCGTGTCTGTCGTTGGTGTTTCGCTTTTGCTCTTCGCTTTCTTCTTCGCTCTTTGCCCTGCTCCCTGCGCCGGGTATCTATGTCCTAAAGATTGTCTGTGTACTGTCATCCAGGAAATGCAACGAGAGCGTGAACGCGAAAAGGCCATGGAGCGCGAACGTCAGCTCGAGATCGCCACCTTCGTAGACAACAAGCACAAGTATGCCAAAAAGCAGGCCAACATCATGATCAACGAAGAGGAAGAGGAGGACAACAAGGCCAAGGAAAAGCGTTTCGAGGAGATGGATCAGAGCCGCCAGGCGCTTTGGAAGAAGCTCTTCCCGAAGATCTCCACCATCGAGCGGCTCATCGTTGGTACCAACTGCGCCCCGCTCTCGTTGTGCGTGCGTTCGTTTTTTTTCAAACTTTCGTTGGTGTTTGCACGGGCAGCTCGAATTTTGCACCAATCCCAGCGACAATTACCGATAGTTCGTCACCAGATCACCGTTTCAATTGATAACTTTCACAACATTTAATCATTTAATCAATTCGAATCTGACGCGAACACCGTGTTTACGCGCACAGAGTATCCGTGTTCGCTGGAGCGAAAGGGTGTCGAGCGACGAGGCCTCTTGTTAGTCACCCCGCGACACGTCTGCTTCCACAGTCCGCGGCTCAACACACGCGTGGCCATCTACTGGCGGGTCATCACGTCGCTCTCGCGCGCCACGGCGGTCAATGGCACCGTCCCGGCCATCTACGTAACTTGCCTCGGCGCCTACCACGAAGAGGTAACTGCTGTTTCCTATCTTCTTCTTGCCCCCTTTGCCGCGCCAATGGTGTTGTTCTGTGGCTGTGACTGTCCTTAACTCTTCCTCTTTCTGCCCAATTAGTTTTTGTTTCACTCTCTCGCAGACTTTGAGCAAACGATGGGCCTCCTGGTCCGAATATGGCACATGGCGCTGCTCGAGGTGCGACATCTTTTTCTCGTGAGTGCTGGAGGGGTAGAAAATAATAATGCGAGCG